>NW_004797414.1:468157-515706 GCF_000002075.1 Aplysia californica
ATTCCGTTAAGACAGGTGTATCAGTTTTACACAGGTTTCCGTTAAGGCAGGTTCGACTGTATAAGCTCCCCTCGTGAGAATCACCGGATGCCCTGGTTTAGTGAACTACATCGCGCAAGTGCTGGAACGTCGTGTCTTACCCTTATTTTCGTCAAGGTGTCATTCAAGTAGTCATCCCCATGCTAAACAAGGCATTTTCTCATCGTAAGACCAATGACATTAGTCTAGAGAATTTTTAAAAACCCAAATCAAGTCAACGTTCGAGTGGTTATAACCTACCAGTAAACAGCCCCGATATGAATCCTACAGGTATGTGAAGTCCCATATGAAACAGCGGCGGAAGAAAAACGACCTTAATAACCCCAATTCCGACCCTTAATTGTTTGCAACTCTCTGTGACATTTGAAATGAAATGACAGATAAATACATGTATGTCCTAAATTTAATAGAATCGATGCCCAAAGGTTTCATGCATTACAACACAAAGCCAATGGTTCCTAAGCAAAATAACATTTCTTAATGAACACAATCAAGGGGGATGGGAACGCAAAAAAATCTATCATTCGAAAAGTTATTAAGATATCTTCATGAAACATTATTCTACAGTGAGTAGTGACGTCAAAAAATCTTGAATAAATGATTTTATTATAAATTTAATCCCTTGCTATGATATGATCTGAGATTTGGGTGGTAAAAATATTCCCCTATATAATTTGGACCTCGATTCTGAAAAAGCTTGTGCTCCTACATCAAAATGCCAAATCCATCCTCTAAAACAGCCACAAAAGGCTGCAAATTAAACCACTTATTATAATATTTTAAAATGATTTATATGATAGATTTTCTAGAAATGTGTACATTTTATATGACATTCCAATATATCTATATTGCAGATGTTACCATAGCAACACAAAAGAATTTTCAAAATTTTACTATAATATGACCTAATTCTCCACTCTATTTATGTTGATGCTACCACATTTGCAAGCTCAGTTTCTTCTTCTTAAATAATTAACAAATTTCAAAATTTCTCCCGCATCATGCCTTAAAAAGGAGAAATAACTCTACTATTATTATTGTGGTAGACAGACCTAGAGAGTTTATGAGCACCAATTAGGAATTAAGCTCCTATTGATGAGCACCCATCATTTTACTCTCTGGAACTTGGGAAGATCAATGATAAACTCAAACCAGTATAATGATTATAATGACAAAACAATCCGATACTATCAAAATATGGTACGCTTTTATATATTATTAAATTTGGTGTAATTAGGTCCTTAATAATTCTGAAGGCGCTCACCAATACTAATTAATTATGATTAATGATTCCGTTTCTTGGAACTTGAACACTGGAAAATAGAGTGCAAAAGAGGCAAACGTTAACTAAGTTGAGTAGATCTAGACTCTAGGCAGGCTATTACACTATTATTATGTAGGCCTAGGCTTATTTGTTAGATCATTTATCCCTGATCTCTATGTCGTGAGAGTAAGAATTTCAAAGCCTTATATTAATTAAGTAATAAATATCGATTATCAAAATGAAATAATTTTGTTTTTGATGTGGGGGTAGAGATCAACAACATAGCATAAACTATTATTACTATTCAAAAAGATTGCCCCGGGTGAGGATCGAACTCACGACCTTCAGATCGCTCTGATTGTTTGTGATTATGAGACTGACGCGCTACCTACTGCGCTACCGAGGCCTCAATTTAACAGAGGAGATGTAATATATATAGTATACTATTTTTGTGGCACTGTTGAATGTTTTTGTTTTTATAAGTACCATCTGTTAGGTTAAGGTGTTGTCACCCTCCGCGTCTTATCCGAATTTGCCTCAAATTCTATTTTTTTTGGGTCTTGGATATCACCCAAGACGGAATAATCACTAAGTTTCTATAAATAGTAATCTAGGGAAACCCTTGCTGTGCTACAGGCCAATCAAAATTCTTACTTTTGGTCTCGTGACATATAGGCCTACAGTGATCCAATTTTCCTGAAAAACGAAAGGAGTGCCTGCTGGAGTGGTTGTGGTGCGGCTTGGTGGATCCACAGAATTCTACCCCTGCCAGTTTGGCCCCAAATGGAACCAAATTGCTCAAATTTGGCTCTTTGGGATCATGACTGGCCCCCCAAAAAATATTTGGCCCGGTTGGCACCAATTTGGCCCATTTTAGATTTCACCCCCCCCCCCAAAAAAAAAAAGAAAGAAAATAAATGAAATAAAATAAAAGCAACGAGATTTTTGCCACACACAAAAAAAGCATTTATTAGTCCCAAATGGTTGACAGTGAAGCAAGGAGTTTACAGTTAGTTCTAAACTCCTTGCAGTGAAGGCAACCACAACAAGAGCGGCTGCGTGGAATAATGGCTGATCAAGAAAGTCGTGTTTACATTGTGGATCTTGAAGAGGATTCTAGCGTCAAGACAGTTCGCAAACATGTTAGGATCTTGCTTCAGTGAGTCGTCCCCATGAAGGAACCATGGCATGACCACTGACAGTGACAGGAAGAGCAGTAGCGTGCAATGATGACTGAAAAGGGTCAGGTACCGTACCGTAATCAATCATACTTATTGATAATTTACTAATGTTATTTAATTTGGTTGAATGTGTATTTATTTTATTCACAAAGATGGGGGGTGGGGGATGGGGGTGTAAATACAATGGCCGAAATCCGATTAATTTTGGAAGGGGGGGGGGGTAGTATGGTTTGGCCCCCAAAAAATCAATTTTGGCCCCAAATTGTGATATTGTTTGCCCCACACCAGAAAAAAAACTGGCAGCCTGCAGGGCTTGCACCACATCCTGTTTTGCGAGAAGACGATTGTTGACGAAACCAAAACAGACCTGACTTATTGAGCTTTAAGTTTATCTTTCGTTATCAACGTCTGATAATGGTATGTTCGATTCTTTATATTCAGATGGGAAGGAATTCCGTAACGATGTTAACATGTCACTAATAATACCCATTCCAGGTGAAGAGACAAAGGAAGGTTAAGAGGAATTCAAAGTAACACAAACTCAGTTTACTTTCTAATTTCTTTACTTTCTTTATGCATGGCCACCTCTATTCTCACCCGGGATGAGAATAGTGCAGGCGAGTCTTTTGGCTATTCTCACCCGGTGCGCGTTCACCGTTATAGCCTAGATCTAGGCCAACAAATTTTGCGTTCACCCTAAACCACAGAATTCTACACTGTGATAACAGAAACATTGTAGAATTCTAGAACTGTGCCGTGAACAAACGTTCCATTACAACTGTAGCCTACTAAAAGCGTACAATTTTGTCTGTGGGCAGTGGAGAGAGACTAGAGAAAGAGAGAGAGAGAGAGGAGTAGCGTGAGAACTTCCAGTCAAAACAAAATGGCGACCCGCGTAGTTCGGCTCGATTCGAAAAGTTAAATAGCCATAGCATCTTTGTATAGGCACTTGGATATCGGCCCGCGCGGCCCGAGATTTTCGTTCACCTGCGGCCGCCGCGTTTTGTGTCAGAAATCGGGCCCCGTGAGGGGGGTACCTATTTGTTTTGTTTCGTTTATAGTGTTCTTTTCAATTTATGGATTACTTCCGCCTATCAAATTAAAGAGGAAAGAAAGGCGCGTATTATGGCGTTTTCCACTTCGGGATCGGTTGTGTGTGTTCGGAGTTACAAGGAGTTAAAAATAAGGTAAGTTCAAGCCTTTATATTTAAAGAGTATATCTTTTTTTTTTTAGGTACTCCTCACAGTCTTTTCTTCAACCTTTTATCTCTTTTATTTGTTAATTTCAATGTTGTACGTTGAGGCATAAGCGTGTGAGCCCTAATTTAAATAGGTCACTCTCCATGAATGGGCATGACCTATTATCGATCGCGCTGCTGAGCGTGAACCGGGAGGTCATGGCGGCCATTGCGGAAAGCGAACTTAACCCACGCTAACGTGTATTGTTGGCGTTTATTACCTCTTAAACGGCATTGAAGAATGTTTTATAGTAGAAGATATGATTTATTTTAAATTTTGGAATGTAATATGTATCACTGTTGTATAGTTCTTATGAATTTGAACCATGTAACAATCAGTAAGGAGTCTTGGGTGGGGGGAGGGAAATGTAACAGCCTTGGCCTTGTTTTGTTTCTGTGTTACTGTCACTGTTAGACCATCCATTTCACGCAAGTTTTTACTTCTTTTGTGTGCTTATATTGTCTTTAAATATTTTTTCTTCTTAATTGTTTTTGTGTGTGCTTGTTATTTAAATATCTCTTTAAATTATCATGTACTTTGTCCAGTTTGTTTTAAGATAGATCTACATGTTTATTAGAAGATGTTTTTTCTCTTGTCTAGTCATCTACACCCTCCCTTTACTAGAGTTGTAGTGTGAAAATGTCAAATTTCCATCCACTGCTCACAAATGAATTTATTTACTTCATTGATGAATTCATTGCTTTGCTTTTTTTTTTCTTTCCACAGCCCCTGATCACAACCTGCCACTGTTCCATTGGATTTATTGACAGCTCACCAGAATAAATCCTGACTTTAATTAAAATCCAGAAATGCTTGCGGAGTTGGTCGAATTCACAGAAAAACTTGTTTGAACAAGTTGCAAAAAAATTGAGCACTTAAGAAAGCATTTGTTGCAGACAAGGAAAAAAAATTGACATTAATTTAACAATATCAAGTTGGCAGACTGGGTGAACTAAACAATTGCCAGAAATAAAGAAAGAATAAATAAGTATCGTGACACAATTGCGTGCTTCAAAAAACATGTCATATTTCACAACTAATTGTCTTTGAAGAAGTTGAACATTTAAATAAACACAATAAAAATATAATGAAAAACTTGCTGAACAAACTGAAGTAATAAAATTAGAAGAGACTATTGTTTAACTTACAGGGCAATCTCATGAGTTAAAGATGTAAAAGAGAAATCAAAGATAAAGACAGAGTAATTGATCATTTACATGACAAATTAAAACATGAAAGAAACATTCTAACAATAACATGCAAAATGAATTTAAAAAACAGTATTATCATGAATTAAGGTAGACTAAAAACACTAGTTTGCAGCAGCTGTAGACACAAATGTTAACTTTAAAAACTTCTATGCTCATCTTATTTTAGGCGACCAGCTGTTTTGTTAAAATATATTTTATTTTTTAATCAGGTTTTTGTTAATTCTACTGATATTTGATATGTAGATGTTCGAAAAGAAAGGCCTTAAAAAGACCTTCAAAACGATACCTCAATTATTGATGTAGCTTAATTTATAAGAAAGTTATGGCAAAATATATTGACCGCAGGACGGTGCGGTCACGTTACACAACACAGTGTTACATAATATTACCCAATATTACCCACCACGACATATTTTAAAAATCTCGTCTGACTGTTATTTTGTCCTCAACATCACAAGGTTTCAGAAAATGTTTGGTTTTTGCATGTACGCAGCAGCATATTGAAGCAGCTAACATTTCCCTTGTTGTCCTTGCTGTTTCGATCACAAAAATTGCCTTTTTTTTCTATATAGATGTTATCCCCTCGAAAAGATCTTTAAAATGCCATATCTCAAAAACGGTTCAACATAGAGCAATAACTAAGGTAGCGTTGGAATCGTGTCACTGAGCTCTTTGCATTGGTATTGTTTTTAAAGCAATTTGAAAGCTTTGAAATTTTTATCCAAGTGCCTACTTTGTAGACAACCATATTAATTTACTTTTGTGTTTTAACATCATTTTTTAACTTTGTTTTGGTCAATTTGATCGTCCACACCGATAGACAGTATTCAGAAAGAGACAGAGAGAGAGAGAGGGCGGGGAGGAGTAGATCTTGCGAGAACTTCCAGGCAAAACAAAATGGCGACCCGCGTAGTTCGGCTCGATTCGAACAGTGAAATAGCCATAGCATCTTTGAAGACGATCAAATTAGCTTACTTTTGTGCTATAACGTAATTTTTTCTTGGCTTTTATCAATTTGATCATCCACACCGATAGACAGTATTCCAAAATGAGGAAAAGCAGGTCTTGTTTCGCACTGGGTGAGAATAGCCTACGCTGGCAATTCTCACCCGGGGTGAGAGGTAGATCGTTTTTCTATTCTCACCCCGGATGAGAATAGCCACTTCCTTCTTTATTGCCCGACCAAATACTTAACCCTATCTTTTACGTGATATCCCACTCAAAAGTCCCTTCTTTGTTGCGTAGGTTGGGGTGGTCGCTCGTTACGGAAGTCCTCCCGGTAAAATTGATTCCTTTATCAACTTTAGACTTTATGATGTTGACATTGTTGACTAGAAATCTAGATTCTAGATATAGATTTAGATCTAGATCTAGATCTAGATATCTAGATCTAATCTAATGAAAATGGCAGGCGCTATTTGCAACGCCGCATTCTGAATAGCTCCCGTGCTATTTATTTGAAGGCAGTGTCCATTGCCACAGAGTGACGCGGTGACAGTTGACGCCAGCGTCAATTGCCACCGAGTAAATGAGCTCTTTTGTGTTTGTGATATAGATCTAGATCTAGCCTGTATGTGCTCAGTGTTCTGCGTTCGTGAACTTCCGACGCACGCCTCTTTCTTTGTCCCTCTGTGTGTGGGGCCGGCCGGAGGTGGCAATTGTTTACTTTCTCGCGTTTTATTCCGGCCGAGCCTAGATTCTAGATCTAGATTAGATCTAGAATCTAGATCCAGACGAAACTCTATGCACCCTCAACTGGATTCAAAACTCTGCGCTGGAGTTAATCGTTTGTGTAGGTAGATCTGGATATCTAGATTTAGATTTTAGATATCCTGGCTTTAACTTTAGGCCTTCCGTACTGATTTTGATGGCCATTGTGTTTATATAATGTTCATAGAGTTCAGAGCATAAATCTAGCCTGTATGTGCTCTGTGTTCTGCGTTCGTGAACTTCCAACGCACTAGAGTTGGGTCGAGTGGACGGACGGGTTCGTTACTCGCGGACTCAGTCAGAGCGAACGGGTAACGGACGGCCATGAGAGCGAACTGCGAACCTCAAGACAGTTCGTTTTTAGGGTCCGCTCCACAATTTGACTCTCTCAGCGAGCGGACTGTGGACCTCAAGCCTCAAGTCAGTTCGTTTTTTGGGTCCGCTCCACAATTTTATTCATTGGGCGGGCGGGCGAACGGACAAACTCTAGCAGACGAAATACTCAACGCAAGATTAGACCCGTCGTCTATTGTTTGTTAATTACGCCTGATGTTTCAAACCACTAGCGGTGCCACAGGGAGTGAGAGAGGCTGGTGATGTAGTACTATTTGTGTAACCTTTCACCTCGTGTGTGGGGCACACTGTGTACGTTCCAATTATATTATCTCAATGGCCGGGGGGCGGAAATTCCTGCCATGAACGCCTAGCTACAATGTGAGGCAGGAGGGTGATTTTTTAATTTAATTTTTTTTTTGGGGGGGTGGGGGTTGCAAGTTGTATGCAATGGAAGGAGTCGCTCCCGTCCGTCCGTCCGCTCGAATGCATGGAGTCTTTCGGTCCGCCTGTCTGCTCGCTCGCTAAACAAACTGTTGTCTCTCTCCGATAAGTAACTACTCTTCACAAACGGACGGTTCGTTACCCGTCCGCTCGTTTGCGGGTAGTGCCAACGAGTAGTTCGTTACTCGCGGACGCTAATTTTGCGAGCCTGACCCAACCCTACAACGCATGCCTCTCTCTTTGCCCCTCTGTGTGTGGGGCCGGAGATGGCAATTGTTTACTTTCTCGCGTTTTATTCTGGCCGAGCCTAGATCTAGATTAGATCTAGATCTAGATCCAAACGAAACTCTATGCACCCTCAACTGAATTCAAAACTCTGCGCTGGAGTTAATCATTTGTAGGTAGATCTAGATATCTAGATTTAGATATCCTTCCGTACTGATTTTGATGGCCATTGTGTATATATATATATATATAATGTTCATAGAGTTCAGAGCGGTTGCTCGCTACGAAAGTCCTCCCCTGGAATTAAACGCGAGAAAGTAAACTATTACCCCGGGGGGTCTCTCTCTCTCTCTCTCTCTCTCCCTAACCCCATCCCCCGGATTTATGTTCATAAGAAGCGCATTTTTGCTTAGAGTTTGTGTGCATTTGTGTTGTGGCATACTTCTAGAATCGCCTATGTTGGTTCTACATGATTGAGCTAACGAGAGCACACTACACTGGCTTCTGATTGGCTGTATAGTGATGTATGTACACCTTCCAAATTTGGTAATATTACAATGACCTTAGGCCTAGTGGAATGTAGTCGGGAATCTAGGTCACCATTTAGCAAGCGAGTGTCTGCTGGTTATCTCTATTGTAGAGCAGAGGCCAGGCAAAGATCAGTACTGATAAAAACTGCAGTAGTTCACTAGTTTCTACCCCCTGTGTCAACTATAGGACATATTGTTCTAGTGCCTTGTTAATAAAGTCATTGTAAAATAGATACGTGTAGGCCTAGTCTAAATGACTCTAGATCTAAGATCAAGTAATACATTTTAGCCAATCAGAAGCCGGTGTAGGCTATTGTCCTCGTGATGTCGTTTCATTGTTATTTTTTAGCCAGCCAGAAGCCGGTGTAGTGCGCTCTCGTTACCTCCATGTGTTGGTTCTACACCGAGTCTTAGTGCTAGCCTACATCTCATTAAAAACAGGCCAAGTTGAAATTGATAGCTCTCTAGATGTTCGTCCAATGAATATCAGAAAACAAAATGACCCACTTAGACATGAGGAGCTCGAAAGGATGGCCAGGAAACAAGACTTTCATTTTACTGTAAACAAAATCTTTAAAATGAGCTTGAATTTATGCAAAATGATATTCCCTGATAAAATTAAGTTTATAGATAGTTTTGAATACACCATTTTGTGACCGACTATTTTCCTTTTGAACCCCAGAAAATGTGTGTAACTACTCGTTATATATGACTTATCAACTTATTCGAGGGGGTAAAATCTAACTTATCCATGTGTTCGTAACACATTTATGAATAGAAAGCTAATTTTCTGTATAGAGCGTTGTTTTCAGACTTGACTCCGCGTCACTCGGTGGCAATGGACACTACTGCGTCACTAAAGTCATTTGCCACCGTTTCACTCTGTGGCAATTGACACCAGTGTCAATAAAGTCAATTGCCAGTGCCTAACTCGGTAGCAATTGACGCTACCTTTTTTTAAATTCCAGCACTAACAACACAGAGGGATCAGTATTTTGCATTTTTTAACTTGTAACTTTTTATGATGTATGCCATTGGCCTCGAAAGTCAATAAAGTCAAATTCAATTCAATTCTCTCCTACAAAATAAATATTGTAGTTCTGCATGAATTGTGGAAGCTTTCTCAGTTTCTTGATAAACCTCCTAGGATTCGACTCCTTTTTTTATGACGTTGTCTTATTCCGATCAATGTTGGGTAGATCTAGTCTAGAATAGATCTAACAATTGTTTCTGACATTGTTTGCACAAAAGTAGAGTAGATCTAGTCTTGTTCATCTCTCATAATCATAATTATTTGAGTTTGAGCAAGTAAGTCGAAAGACGCTTGGATAACAATAACAAGATGGTGCAACTTGTGTAAGTATAAGCAGTATTTTCTGTCTGCAGTGTCGTCATACAATAGATCTAGATCTTGAATCTAGATCTAGATCTCCCTAAAACTATTATCTTTAAGTTAGCCCTCGAGAACGTTACAAGCTGTCTACGTTCTGTAAGTCTAATGTTCAGTTCTTCCAAGCGTGGCATCGAATCCCGGTCCCGGAATTTTTAAATTTTTTTTTTAAAGAAAAAATTAGACTCAAAGCCACTATTGAACTTTAACCAGGCCTAAAATCCCTAAATTGGTAAAAGGAAAAGTACTAAGGTTAGATCTACTTCGTACAGAGGTCCTCTTGGGAACAAAACCAGAAAGCGCATGCTTCATCACTGCTTTAAAGAACTACAAAGCAACAGGTTATGATTATGGGGAAAATTGTTGATCCGTCGAGAAGAGGACAAAAAAAGAGAAAGGAAAAAAACCAACTTCCAGGACCGGAATTTGAACCCACACTCATAAAATAATGATTTGGCTTCAAGCGCAGACGGCTGTCAGAACTTCCAACAAGGAAGTGTAGATTAAGCTTTATAATTGTACACGGCAACACGACGTTTTATTTAGCACTGGCGCTAATCGCAACGCAGCTTTGCAAATAGGCACTTCTTATTCATTTTATTCTCACCCGGGGTGAGAAGAACAATATAATATTTTTCTCACCCGAGTGAGAATAATATTACATTTTTATTTTCACCACAGGTGAGAATAACGACAGCCTTACGTACTCTTAACTCCAGCGCAAAGTTTTGAATATCCAGTCGGAGATGCATAGGGTTTCGTCTACCAGATCTAGGTTTAGGCGCGGCAGGAATTAAACGCGAGAAAGTAAACAATTGCCACGATGGCTACAGATCTAGATAGTTAAAGAACAAATTACATAATAACCTACAACACAGAAAACATATAGATCTATATATATATATTTACATCTAGAATCTAGTTCTACACCTAATGGAATGGGCCCACACACAACAAAGTACAGAGTACAAAGCATTGGTCATAGTCAAGGTTGCATGATGCTGAGAGTAAACAACTCTTACAGGCAGGACTCTGATCTCTCTAGTTTAGCTCTAATCTAGTTCTGGACTCTAGATTAAAAAATAAATTTCTCATTGTCTTTCCTTTTTTTGTCCTTTGGGAATCTGAAGAAAGACAATTATTTGGTTTTCCCTCTAGAATTAAAACGGCCGATCGCCGAACGACAGCATGAGCATTGAGTATCACTTGCCGTGTTTGTTTACAAACTGTCGCATGCTCGCCGCTAGTGGCGCTGGGAGTCAATGTGCCTCACAAAATTGGGCCACTCTGCATCTTACCGTAGACTGTACTATGTTTTGTAATAGTTTGTTTACAACACAAAAAACTTGTTATCCCTAACAGAACCTTCGATTATTCTTAAGGCACGCAGTGCCTTGACCCTAGGCTTATTTTTTTCTTAATTTTGATTGGCTAAACCATTCAAGAATAAAATTTTCCATTACAGGACCAATAAATAGCAACAAAAGGTGACGCTATTTGCTCGAAAGATAAGGTTTTCCCCTAAATCGACAATAGTCTCCTCCCGCGCTCGAGAGCTGGCCCGCCCGTTGGCGATTTTAGTCGCCTCGCACACTCAGAGAGAGGGAGGCGAGTTTTGTCGCCTTGAGCACTCGATGACAGGGGTCCTATGATCAAAGATACTATTATGCTATCTTTGCTATGATGCCCGAAATGAAATAAAAAGGGCGGAAACGAAAATACCGGGTGAGAATAGTAGGCGGTCGTTATTCTCACCCAGGGTGAGAAAAGTATCAATTTTATCATCACTCTGGGTGAGAATAATCACTCCAAATATGTAAACCACGGCAATTTTATAATTTGTAGGCATTTTTCTGATTGGCTGCTAATTTTAATAGTGTGATGTCATCTGGGATACCCACAGACTATTTTAAAAAGGCAGTGGAGGTACCGTATAGAATGACGTGTTTCTGGTATATTACTAATTACAATAACATCAGAGACACTAAAATATAATTAAATACTCTCTGATATCATTTCGGAATTCCAGTATTGACACCGTACGAATGTCAACAATTTCCTTCATTGAGACATTGACGGGTTTGAGCTTCCTAATTTTCCAGTTCACTGCATCTATTGAATTCATTTGAACGTTTCCTCTAGATCTACTGTATAAAAGAGACTATTTATCATCGCTGCACCGCATCGTATCACATTATCGGTATTCCTGGAAAAACGTCGCATCAAAGCGCCGTGCCATCCCGTTGGCTGTATACATATAGCCACATGATCGGAGGGGTGGTTCGGTCTGATGTCAAACAAAATGGTTGCCTTACCTAAAAATAGTTTGCTTCCTTCTACGTTTAATCGCATATCAAGCAAGCATAGAATGATCATTCCTCTGCCAAAAAAAAAAAATTCTTCCACTCACACCAGAATCTACTTTAGTTTAGTTAGATCTACAATCTAGATCTAGATCTGCATTACACATAGTCTAGTATTTTGTAACCCATCGGCATTTTAGATCAGTGTGGGAACAATAGATCTAATGGGCCTGTCTGTTCTCAGTGTCACTGGGAATAGTGCTATCCTAATAATATTGTAGTTCTGCCTGAATTGTGGAAGCTTTCTCAGTTTCTTAATAAACCTCCTAGGATCTGACTCCTTTTTTTATGACGTTGTCTTATTCCGATCAATATTGGGTACATCTAGAATCTAACAATTGTTTCTGACATTGTTTGCACAAACGTAGACTAAACGTTGTCTCGTTCATCTCTCATAATCATAATCAATTGAGTTTGAGCAAGTAAAAGTAGAGAGACGCTTGGATAGCGATAATTAAGCCGGTGCAACTCGTTATAAGCAGTATTTCCTGAGACATTGTACCAATTTTATGGTAATAGGCCTAGTCTGATAGATCACGCAACATTTGTAACATGCAGGTTGTGCTGTACAATATTTTTATTTACAAACGCTGTGTCGTCACCATGAAAATAAATCAATATTTGTGCTGTGCTGTCGCTTGAGAAAAAAAAAGAAAAGAAAGCTGTTAGCGTCCTGTCAGGCTCGCCATCATGACCGGTCATTGAACCTGCACAGTGTGAGTACCGGCGGTCTGAGCTCTGTCGTGTCCTCGATCACCTGAGCTGTCCGCCTGATCTTACATCACGCTTGGTGGGGAGGACCTACAAGCAAGAGTCAGACTGCATTCTACCAAAATATGAACTCTGGACGCTTACGTTTTCCCGAGCATTGCTCTCGTCTTTCAGTTTTGCGCTCTAACTTCCTAGACAGACTGGCGCCCATACTCGTGGACTGTGGGATCGGTTCTTCTGTTGGCAGTGAACCTGCTTTTCATTTTTTAAAATTTGGTCGGTGTGGTCAAAACACAACGATTTATGATGCGTCATGACATGAGTGGGGAACTCTGTTAGAGATGGAAAGAAATTAATTTTTGGTAGGGGACATTGCTTGAAGCCAACTGGCTCCCACTTGACTGAGTCTTTTTTTTTAAGCCCCACCCCCCGCCCTCAAACAAACAAAAAAAAGAACAGCCCACTTTCTATGTGAGTTTATTTTAAAGCGTGTCCTATGTCGGAGAGATACAACTTATATCATATGAAACTCAGCACTTCACCCTGCTGGCACTTCTCCTCTCCTCTCCTCTCTTTTTTTTCTGGACAGAGCAATGACTGTTGACACCCACCCCTTGGCGCTCATATGACCTTATGCAGTTGTGAGCGCCGTAAAACCCTTTACTATATATTTTTTTTTAAAGAGCAATGACTGCTTGTGAAATTGTCAGTTTTGAAAAAGATAATATATGTATAAAGTGGTTTCATAACTGTCATGAAGCTTCTAATACTTTTAAAAAATTTGTTCATGAAAGAGAGTATCTGGGAATCACTTATGTTGGGTAGTTTTAGATTATATCAAACTATCCTAGTTCGATTTTCTCTTGTATTCTTCTTGAAATTTGATTGTTTGAAAAGTTTTGCTAGTTCTTGTAGAATTTGGTTCTGTCATGTCCGTGATGGAGATTTGATTCATTTACTTGAGGGCCTTTCAGAAAAAGGTGTCAACACTTAACCATTTCATACTTCAATGTGGAGACTGCACTTTTTTCTGGCATGCCTTACAGACCCAATGATGCTTTGCTGTATAGTTTTTTAGTTTCTGTTTGAAATCCAACAGCTGCTGGGCTCCTGACCTTTGAACCTATGCCTACTGTTTAGGAAATTTTTTAAAGTTTTTTTTTGTGTTGGTGCCATACGAAACTGATTATTGGGAATAGGAGGAAGAAGTCGTTTCAAGTTCCATGCAGGTTGGAGCAATGGAAGTGGAAGAGTTCCAGGAAATCTATAAAGTCCCCATCTAAGGTCATATAGGGAGTCCTATTTTGGGAAATTTCATAAGTTCACAGCGTCAGATGTAATTCATCATTATATAACTTTAGTGGGATGAGAGCAAGTTTCGGTGTCGCAATCATGGGAAGATCATATTTGTTACAAACTTGCAAATGTCTGCTTTTCAGTGCACACACAATATCAGTTTTTAATGGAATCAGTCAGAGAGGATTTTGAGTTTCCATCTTATAAAGAACCTAAGAACAAAGATAAATTGTGCAAAGATGTCATACTAACCAGTTCGGATAGTAAGCATTGTTTTGCTTTGAGTACTACTTTAGTTGAACCAGGAATGGCTCTGCTCCTGATATTTGTGATGCTTTTTACATTTTATAATGTTGCACCCCAACCCTATATTTTTTTTATCAATGTACATGCAACTGTGTGCTATGTTACAAATCATGGTTCGTTATTTCTTCATATTTTTCTCTACTCAGCCTCCCTATGGCTGAACGTCAATTCCAGTACAATGGGAGGGAGGGTGGGGCAACACAACGCGTCGTCATGGCTTCAGACATGCATGATGAGCAGCCAGTTTTGGCCGTTGGTGGCAAAAGATACCTGCGGATGCCAGATCATAATGATATTTTGCTGAGACAGAGTCTAGTAAATTGCCAAATAGGTAAGTAAGTGTGGTGTCCAATTTTGGAGATGTTGGAGTTTTTAAAGTTAGTGTAGAAGGAATAAGAGTGAATGCGTGCATGTCATTTGGTGTGTTTTTGCAGGAGGAAAGATTAATTTGTCGCAGTGTGTAAGGTGAATTTTGTTCTTGGATTTATGGTAAAATGTCTAAAAAATTTGTGCACACAGGAGATCTACATTTTAGTTAGAATGATATGTATTCCACAAAAGCTCACATATAACTTTACAATATCTGTGTTGAATGGCCCGTTCATTTATTCATCCTTTCAGTCTTGTATCTCTCCCCCCCTCCCACCACCACCCAAGGAGAACATTGAACATTGCAGCTTGTTGGGTGCATGCCACTCTCCTATCATTCTCATACTTATTCCATCTACTGATTGCCAAATACCCTATGCAGCTGGGTGCTAAAGATAGGGAGTAGCTAAGAATTGGAGAGTATGGAAGAAGTTACATGTGAAGCCTTCTATGATGTGCTACTTTGAAGATGAAAAATTGCAGTGTGTAATAATCTGCTTTTGAAAGTTTTTTTGTCGATGAATGAAAATTTGTTACTTGATGAGCTTAAATGAACCTGCATTGTGTTCAGTCAATGAAGAATGATGTTATTCACGTTGTTTTTCAATAAAAGTGTCAAGACTGTGAAATGCAGCTATCTTGTTTTTCAAGAGAGAGAGTGACTTTGAATTTCATTCAGTTATTTTGATTGTTGTTATAATATAAATAACTTAGGGTGTCTTTTGTTGTGTTGATGTTGTAGAGACAGAGGCAAATGCTGGAGAAATTTCCCTGCACAATGATGACCATAATGATGGCCTGCAACCTCAAGTCACTGGTCCCCTCCAGCAGCTGGGAGTCAATATCCTCAGTCCCCCTAAATCTCAAGGACTGTTTTTGCGGAGGAACATGGCTCCGCGACCTGAAGCAGGTGAGATATATGTATATACCCATGTGATTTGACATTTCAATGTTTAAAAATGGATAGAGATTAGTGGTTGCAGCAGGATTTCCGTGTAACTCGCATTTCAGTTTTGATAGACAGTTTAGATGATTAGTACTGGTAACAAAAGTAAGCTCTGTTCTTCCACTATACATTTGTACTGTAATGGCTGGCTTACATTTTATGTACCATGTGTCGCAGTGTTTTAGTATTGGTTTGAAATCCAGCAGCTGCTGGGCTCCTGACCTTTGAACCAATGCCTACTGTGTTTGTTTGAAATTTAAAAAAAAGATTTTTGAGTTGGGGCCATAAGAAACTGTGATTATTGGGAGTAGGAGGAAGAAATCGTTTCAAGTTTCATGCAGGTTGGAGCAATGAACAGTGTTCAGGATTTTCGAAGAGGTGTATCTTTTTTATGTAGTAGTCTCTCACAGAGGTTTTCTTTCTTCTAAATCTAAAACAGTGGATGGTGTGTTTTGTGCGAAGAGTCGGCTCAAAGTTGTGGCTCCCGAAAGTCCTGATCCAGAGCCTGAGCCTGAGCCGTACAGAGTGAACCTTGTCAAGAGGAAGGCGGAGGAAGAGAAGACCAGTGGCCGCACAGACTACTCGTGAGTTCCATTACATGTTTGCTGTTGGTGTATTGCCCATATCGAACATGTTAAGGGGGGATATAAACATGTTCTTATGCACAGTAGAATTGTAAATGGGCTGATTTATCAATATCATGCTCGTACTGTGCAGGAACATCATAGGGGGAACTGCTGCCTTTTCTTTCCTCATCCTTTCTATCGTCATTTACCTATACTTCTTTTGTGTATTTGTCACTCTCATGAACTGCTATTTTCGGGGTGCCTTGATAGTTGAAGGTCGAAGCAGACTTTGTGCTGTTGAGACTAGAGAGGTGAGCAGAGTAAGCCTGATTCAGGGCTGCCTAAATCTACAGATTTTTCCGGTATATACCGATTTTGGGCCTGTTCTACCGCCACACCGATAAGGTGTCAAAACTACCTGATTTGCGATGGGTTCCGAAAGAATAAAAAGAAAAAAAACCCATTGTGCAGTGCTTCCATTCTTCTTTGTTTAAACGGAACTCCGTACACTCCGAAAGTTCCGTACTTGCTGTTCTCATTATATCACCTCCATGCATTGAGAGAGAGAGAGAGAGAGAGAGAGAGATCAGCACTTGCCTCCGTAACTTGTCAGATATTTATGGCAACTCTCGGGAATAAATTGTATGGTGCACACCCAAACACTCCCTTCCCCTCTCCTCATATATATGAACACGCGCGAGAGCATGCACACGTGAACACACACACACGTACAAAACACACATGTGCATGCACAAACAAGTTTTCAAAATATAATTACCCAATATCACAGAAAGCAAGCGCGTTCGATTTGGCAACGATCATCTTTTTCTTTTCTTCTTTATCTTTGTACTACCTGATTTTGGGCCAAACTATCTGAAAATGACTCTGAATCTACCTGAAATGGGAACTTTGATTTAGGAAGCCCTGCTGATTCCCCTTTTGGACCTTTCTGATGACATCCACCCTTTTGTGCTCAAATGACCTTATGCAGTTGCGAGCGCCATAATACCTTACTAATACAAAACGCTGTATTGCCCAAATCTTCGTTAAGCTGATCAACTGCACTCTCTGTGTCCGGGTAGTAGAATTTTTCATGGGGGGGGGGGGGGGGGGGCTTTTTCATTCTATTTACAAATTCATTAGGAAATTTGTTTTTTTTACATCCTGTTTTTTAAAGATATTAGTGTATACTTTTGGAGCATTTTCCTAACTTTGA
The DNA here is from genome assembly GCF_000002075.1 of Aplysia californica. NCBI lineage: Eukaryota > Metazoa > Mollusca > Gastropoda > Aplysiida > Aplysiidae > Aplysia > Aplysia californica. The sequence goes on from NW_004797414.1 coordinate 485,497, forward strand.
CTCAGATTGGAAACTTTGTTCATTTTCACATTTCTGACAGATCTGCTGACTTGATCAGCCGGTCTTTCCCCTCTGCTTTTGCTTCATCCAACATTAAGTAAGATAGTTGAAAATGGCACAGAACAGTGACAAATTATAATGATGTGGGAAGGACAATTTGAAAATGTTTATATCGTGAGTGGAGTAGTGAATTTTGAAGTAACTTCCTTCTCACTATTTCATTGTGTAGAACATCAGACCCATCTGGAAATTAGCACCCCACCAATATATCATCGGTATTGCAAGCAATCTGTTCAGTACTTTTTACACAAGAGGCAAAAACTAGTTCTTGTGTTTTGTTCAGGAATCATGAAAAGCCAGAAAATTGTAAGCCTTGACCAAAGCATCAAACTGCATTTTGGTAATGTTGAAAGGAGCTTCTTTGATAAATCTTTGGGTAGGTGTAAAAATCAAAAGTTCTCAAAATTTGGACTTAAGTGTATTGCGTTTGATTGTGATGATATGCTGAATGTGATGGTGTTTATATAATGAGCTCTTGTAGAGTGAAGGAAATGACACTAACACAACCTTCTTCAACGTAGGACAAAATTGTAATGAAGGCGTAGAATGAAAAAGACAACACACTTAAATTACAACAGTGAGCGATGACTCACTCCCCGGCGTTGGCACAATGTCATTGTGTGTTTGTGTATGTGTAAGCCAGGCATGTATGCAGTCGCTACAACCTACTGGGTTTTTTTTTTAAACAGAAAATCGGAGCAGGCAAAGCAGACTCGCAAGTTGGTGGAAGAGATCAACACCAATGTTGAAAGGAAAGAACAGGCCATGAAAAAACAACAAATCACCTTGGATGCTTTGGGAGACAACTTCAGCCTGCGGCCGCTGGCCAGTCCTAAATGCATCATATATGACGATACGGTAATAATTTCTATAATTATATTTGACAGTTTTGTATGGGTGGTTGGCGAGCACTTTGGTGTGTTTTGATCCTTCTTTCTTATCAATCATCTATGGTCCTCATCTCTCGAGTCCTTTGTTGCTTTTTTTGTTTTTTGTTTATCTTGTGTTAACTCGTAAGTAACACCTGTAATCTCAGGTACTTATATGACCTAATTGTGTTGCAAGTGTTGTGACACTTACTAGTACCCCCCGGGACAGTGCCACTTACTGTAGTGTCTCTTGGCCATCCCCAAAGGGGGGACATTTCTTGTTCAAGCACAGTAGAATTGTAAATGGGCTGATTCATGTCATGCTCATAACTGTGCCTGATCTACAACAGGGAACTGCTGCCTTTTCTTTCCAAATCCTTACTATTGTCATTTTCCCTCTATTTTTTTGTATGTTTGTCACTCTCTTGTGATCTGCTATTTCCGGGGTGCCTTGATAGTTGAAGCAGACCTTGTGCTGTTGAAGCTAGAGACGTGAGCAGAATAAGTCTGATTCCCTGTAAAGACTTCCCTGTTGACACCCACCTCTTGGCGTTCATATGACCTTATGCAGTTGCGAGCGCCGTAAAACCCTCTACTATACAAAAAAACAAACTTACTAGTGGGTGGTTGGTGGGTGCTCTGGTATGGTTTGCTCCATCTTTCCTATGAAACATCTGCTGTCCATATCTCTCCTCCTTTTTTGTGTTTGTTATTCTCCTATAACACTTCGTATCTTCGGCACTTATATGACCTTATTGTGTTACAAATGCGGTTAAACTCTCACCAAAACTAAGACCTGGATGGTGTACTCTCTTTGTCGTAATGGTCAGGCACTCTGCTTTAACTTGCAGAAGACATGAGTTCGATTCCGGGGGGAAGGAGGGAGGGATTTTATTGAGTATCTCGGGTGTTTTTGCTGGGACCTTGTATCCCCTCATCCCGGATGGGCTTAGACAGCCGTAGTGGAAGCCTGCCTCCTAAATGATCTAAATCGTGTAGATGGGGGCATGAAACATGTGTATTTGATTTTTCTCGCTCAAGTGGTTGGTGGGCATTCTGCGGGGGGGGGGGGGGGGGGGGGGGGGGGCGGCACTTTGTCTGTTACTTATCTGTATTTGCTGGTGTCCTGTTCTGAGGAATTGTGACGATGATCATGCTGCAAATAACTATATTTTCCTCGTCAGTTATTGTCATTTGATTGTGAACTTAGAGTGGGTTTTAAAAAAGTAAATGAGACTTGTACTTACATGTCTAACGTGTTGCAAATCCTGTCTATTTGTGTAGAACAAAAAATAAATGATGATGGTCAATCTTGAGCAGTGGGTGATTGTCGGGTGCTCTGGTGCGGTTTGCCTCTTTATTTCCTATCAAACATGTATTGTCTTTACCTCTCATCCTTCTTTTCATTGTGTGTTACTTTCTTGTGACTCCTCCAATCTTAGACACTTATATGACCTATTTGTGTTGCAAATTCTTACTAAAACTGAACCAAACGAAATAACTGACAGTGTCAATCTTGAGCTTGATCCAGGCTCTCGTGGAATCACTTTTTAGACACTTTTCTCAATGAAGAAATAAAATGGCGCCCCAATGCAGTGAAGATTCATGTTTTATCTTATATCATGTTCCAAACTTCAGATTCATATTTGAATCTTTATTCATTTTCACATTTATGGTACTTCCGTTTTGCTTCTTTTTTTTTTTTCTTTTTTTTTTACCTGTCGTCACACAGTAGGCCAAGTAAATTAAAATTCCTTTTGGAAAAATAATGACATGTCAGACATTATCATCATTTGGGTTACTTATTACAGAACAATAATTGTTTTTATCGAACTTTTACTATGAAGACTATACAAATACATACAGTTGGGGAAGTATTACTTGAAGAGAAAAAATAAGGCTTTGTGTTGAATGGCACTTTATTTTTAGAATAGATGATAGTATAATGAATGATTATAGTGGGGAGGGGGGTGGGGGTGTGAAAGCATGCATCTCCCTGTTGTTTTAAAAGAAGTTAAACATTTTGGTTTTTAAAAATTTGGCAGTGTTATCATGTGTTGAAGTCCTTGCTTGCAATGATTTATTTATTTTTTTAAAAATTTTGTTTTGGTCTGGTACAGATGTTTTCAGGATTTGGGCCCGAATGTAATTTGGAGAATATGTTTGAGAACAGCGACAAAGGTTCCTTCGGCCAGGTTGTTCCTTTCCAGGACAAAGAAACCAAAGAGAAGTTAATGGTGAAGAAGGTAAGAGACAAGTGTTTATTTCTTTGTTTTGTCTCTTATTGTGTTGAAGTTTTTTCCCCCCTTCTTCTTTTTTACTTAGCAGTGCAATCCATGGTCTACAGTAGTAGTAATAGATAGCAATTGCATAGCGCAAATTCCCATTCTATAGCAAGCTCTGTGTGCTTTACAGTCTATGATATTATTACCCCGGCAGACCTGACAAGATCTTTTGCTGTCCCTGGCTGGGTACAAGTGGGACATTTATGTTCGTTACCCAAGAGCTTAAAGTTTCTCTTGGTAACCAAGAGTGGGTGTTGGTTGACCCCTGTCCAGATAGACTGAACAAATCTTATAATGAACGAATCTTATATGAACGCTTGATATTTTATACCGAGCAGTGCATACTGCCTATTGGATTCAATCAAACTGAGTCGGAGACAGCCAGATATTGCTCTGTGGAGGCGGGAGTCAAAAGCTACCCTTCTGGCATTTACGACTTATTCGGCTTATGGCGTTGAAAAACATTGAAAAACAAATGCGTTAGATTTTGAAGGTCACTGTCAAATTTAGTTGAAAATTTGGTTGAATTGTGCCAAAATGGTAGCTGTCGCCTTTATCTCTCCTCCCTCTTTTCTTTGTATTTTACACTCTAGTAACACCTCTAATCTTCGTCACTTATATGACATATTTGTGTTACAGTTGCCGTTAAACTCTTTACCAAAACTAATAAAATCCAAACTTTTTCAATCTCATGTGTTTCCCTCCTTTTTCTTTTTTTTCTTTTTTTTTTTAGATCAAGGGAACAGTCGCCATCAACGAACTAGAAGTGCCACTGAACTTCCAGTCACCAAATATCCAAAAAGTAGTAGCGCTGGGGTACGATGACGTGAATGCTTATTTGGTGCTGCAGAATGCAGGTACTTACTTACTTTACTTTTCCAATCCAGCGGCCATTTGAGTTCTAGCCCTTTGGCCTATCGATATGGCAAAGAATTTACAGGTTTTTATCAGCTGTGTTTTGCCGCTGTATAGAGTATTTCCGATGTCTTGGGAGACAGATAGGTAGGTGCTACACAGGTTGCAAAGTGCAGGGCAGGTAAAGAGTTTGTGTGATACTGTTTCATTCTGGCAGTCACACAACGGGCTGTCGGATGGGGTATCCTTGCGGATCCTATTTACGCAGGAATTCAGTGGGATGTGTTGTGTTCACAGGTGAAAGATCGTGACTTGTTCTCTTCTACTCGGGGAATTTAGTACATTTTTTTAGTTTCAGAATGCAGGTAAAACATTTTATTTTTCCATTTTAGCAAGGTAAATGTGGTTTAGACTTGCATGTTTGCCGACAATCGTCTGAAATCCGACCATCGCGACGTGACCCGCGACGCGGCTGATGCTATCGTTAGGCCCACCTGTATTAGTCTATGTGCAAAGTGCGAGGCCTGGCCGATTGCTAGCGCCCCCTTTTTCTCCGCTCGACCTAGTCGGTACCTTCATTTTCGTGCCGATGTCGGCGTTTCCGACATAATTGTCGAGACCTGAGTAGAAATACGAATACGAAAAAAGACGACGAGCTAAATTAGATCTACTTTCAGTTTTGTGCTCGAGCGGCCATTTTGAATTTAGTCTGTTGACCGATTGTTCGGATGTGGATTCATTCAAGGCCCAGGCTACTCACATGTTCTACTAGATCTAGATTTATATAGATTTAGATCATTATAGACCTACCTCCGTGGAGGATTCATATTCCAATGCTATGGTGTCAAACCCATTTATAGTTGGTGCTGTAATGTTAATGTTGGTAAAAGAGCATTTCACCAGGTGCGTAAATGATCAGACTCAGCTGAGTCCCTTTGTACTTTGTTCGGACGCGGATTTCGTTCTAGTGAAAGAAAGGCCACAAAGGTCTTTTCTTATTCATTTGTTCTTCATCTAGATTTAGATCTAGATCTATTTAGATTACTATATAATAATATATAACATTTATATGGGGGGATTCATATTCTACTTCTATTGTGTTATTGTATCGAACCCTGTTATAGCAATGTAGGTCTAGATCTAGGCCTTTATAAAATGATACTTGTTTGTTCTGGAGTGTGTCGTTTTGGACCTTTGCCCTTTGCTGGCTTTTTAAAAACATTTCTGAAGGGCCGTTGCAGGTTCTGTTTGGGGGGCTGATGCCCCCATCATCTACCTCTACAAGTGCTGCTATTTTGAGAGGGAGGACTTCCATAACAAGCGACCACTATGAGTCAAAGTAGAATAAAGGGCTACTTTTATTAACTTTTAAGATGGGTAGGGGTAGATGGGTAGGGTTAGAGGTCTCTTCTTTATTGTGTTTGTTGGGGTGGTCGCTCGTTATGGAAGTCCTTCCATTTAGGATACCCACAAAAGCTCTTATAGGGATGGAGGGGGGGGGGGGTTGGGGTTGTGTGGTGTGCGCAAAATATTCATACAATCTGGTGGAGGTTCACGTGCAGGTCTAGTGGTTTTGAAAAAAGGTCGGAACAGTTTGTCGCATGAGGATTTTTGTCCGATTATATTTACTTTTTCTTGAAAAGACATTCTCCCATGCTTTTTTGTTTGTTTGTTCTTGGTAAGACAGATTAGGTATGTCTTCGTGAAAAAAAAATTACATGACAAATAGGTTTTTATCAGGTGAAGTTTTTTCAGTTGACAGGTCAAATATCCCCAAGACAGTACATTATAAGTTGTTTTTAGCTGTTTAGAGTATGTCAGCAGTTGTTTTGTTGCATATATGAAACAGAAAAATGCAAGTTTCTTCAGTTTCATTATTTTGACGAGCGCCTGATTTCACCACGATGCCTCACGTTTGTGGCATCGTGGTAAAATCATGTACTCGTCAAAATAATGAAATCTGGACAATTTGTATTCGGTTAGATTTTCTTGCTAATTTAACGTCTGACACCAGATGGCCCCTACTTTCTTCAACTGCAAAAGTCTTTGACTTCTATTGAAGATATTAAGGTATTTTTCTTTTTTCATCAAAAGTGGTACAAATGAAAAAGGAAAAATGGCGGTTTCTTTGATTCAGTATTTTGACGAGCGCCTGATTTCACCACACACACACATGCACACACACATATGCACACACACAAACGCACAAACACAGACATCAATGATCACATGCACTCACACTCACGCAGGCACACAGACAAACACACACACACACACTTCTGCTGTTGTAAAAGTTGTTGTTTGATGGTCATTCCAGGTCGCAACCTGAAACGTTCGTGTGAGGATCCACATCAGCGGGATATTTTGACCCGCCCGGAGCAATTATGTCCCCTTACTCGGGATCTGCTGCAGGCCATTTGCCTTCTTGCTCGCTCTGGGATCACGCACTGTGACATAAAAGGTGATTTTAAAAGAGGTTTTGTTTGGGTTTTTTTGTTACTGAAGAGTACTTTGATAAATAATAGCAGAGTGCATTAATGTAGTGCACATCCTATCTTGAAACTTTCTCCTGTCTCTGATTTGATGTTTTGTTTCTTAAAAGTTGTAGACTACTGTCGGAGTTTTGCTATTTCAACTCACAGTTTAACAGCTGACAAAAAGAAATTTCTTTTACCATCTATGAAACTTAAGACAGTGGGTGAAAGGGCATTTGAATATCAAGGCCCAAGATCTGGAGTGCTTTGCCTAGTACTTTAAAAGAGTTAAAATCCTTCGATTCATTCAAATGTCAGCTGAAGTCATTTCTGTTTTTAAATTAATAAGATGAATATTTGGAGTTATTTTCTTTTGGTCATATCACAATGTTTTATGTTACTGTTGTATTGTATTGTAAAGTGCTCAGAGCTGGTGCTTTAATCAGGGTTGAGCGCTATATAAATGCCATTTATTATTGTATAGGAAGTCTTACCGTGAGTGGTTGGTGGGTGCTCTGGTGTGGTTTGCTGCTTCTTTCCTATCAAACATCTATTGTCCTTGTCTCTCCTTCTTTTTTATGTTTGTTACTCTCTTGTAACACCTCTAAATCTTCTGGCGCTCATATGACCTTGTGCATTTGCGAGCACAGTAAAACCTCTACTAAAACTAAAAGAAGTCTTACCTGTACTTCTCTTTGCATCTGTTTTGCTTCTGTTTTTACAGTTGTCATCTCATCTACTTTTATATTTCTGTTTGCATGACGAAGGTATTTGAGTCTTCTTTTGCTGATGATCTTAGAAAGCATACTACGCTGTGAATTAAATTCTCTCATGACTCTTTCGTTTGTGAGGCGTGCTGACAAAATGAGTTACTTCTCACGATCCACAAATGGAGACATTGGCCAAAAATCGACTTACGGGTAAAATTTGTAGATTTTCTATTGTTTGAATATTCTTAAAGTAATCCCTTTTATTATTTCATATTTATCACGGCGTCACTTTTCGCCCGATTCTGTTACTTTTAGTTAGCGTGACTCAGCAGCCTGCCGGAGCTCCCCGGCTCGGGGTCAGGGGGTTAATGAACCCTGAAGCGACTTTGCCGGTGTTGGTTAGGAAGTTCGCATTTTTGACGATGTTTAAAACGATATGACTTCATCCCCATCCCACACAGCAAACCATTACGCGGATGTACTAAAAGCTCAATGTCTTGAGATTTATTCTGCATTAAAATGGTTAATTTCTGTGCCTTAGTTTTTGTTCTAGACAAGTGTTTGTAGAGTACCCAATTTGTCCTATTTTAGTGACAAACTTATGAATAAATGATTGTTAATTTAAAAGAGGCACGACAGATCTCTCCAAAATCTGTGTTAAACTGATTACGAATATCATGTCTTTTACCATGAGAAATCTTAAATCTGCGCGAGTAGTAATAGTCAAGTTATAAGAGAAGAAAGATGCACATCTGCATTTTTTAACTAAAAACAATCTGCGTCAGCTCTTATTTTACTATTAAACAAGAGAAAGTTACCCTGTGGTTGTTCATGAATCATGCTGTGTCTGTGGCAGCCTGCATACAACTAAAAAGATATAAGCGATTTTTTAAAAACCCACAAAACCGTGTAAATACATGGGTAGAGGTAAACTTCTTGTGTGGAATAAAAATAATGACAGCTAACACATTCATTCTTAGTTTTTGTGTCGGAAATATGCGCGGACACAATAATGAATGTAAAGAAATCAGTCACATTGTCACTTATTGAAAATGGTCATAGAAAGGAAAAATAAAGCTGGAAAAATCTGGTGCTGATTCAGTGTCCCTGGAAAGCTAGAAATTATTCCTATAACCCAATTACGAGAAGTCATCCCTATTAGTCAACTTATAAGACCTAGACGTAGCGTTTTAAGAAAAGTAAGGAATTTCTGGAGTGTAACAGATAATGTTCGTGTATTACATTGAAGATGTATATTCTGGCACTAAAATCGATTTGCACTTTTCATAGACAAACTTCATGGTAACTTTAATCATTTTTCGAGAAAATGTGCGAATATTCACGATTATATTAGACACATAAAGTTGAATTTGGAGGAATTACTTCATAGCGAATTGTGTGCCCGATGGATAAAGTTGCAAAATTACAGCTTTCTATTATATGCGCAGTTACCATCTTTTCTGAGTATCTGCACCAATGCTATGTCGTTCATGTTCCCAAATTTCGACAGATTTTGACAAGGCCTTTTTTTTAAATTGATTTTTTCTCATTCACGCTTGTCAAAAAAAAATTACAATTTAGCATTGCCGACTTCAGCGTGTCTAACGAAATAACCAGACAAGTTACAACACCCGTTCATTTTTGAGTCTCAAGAGCATAAATGCATGCTTTGGGTGCACTAAATGAGAATTACCATAAATACAACGATAAACCTATAATTGTACGTTGAAAAGTACCAAAAATCAAGTCGGCCCAGACAGAGCGGCGACATGGAGCTGACCCCCGTGGCCCCGACGTGATAAGGCGCCTGGCGGGGAACTCCCTGCAGCAACTAAAATTCCACTGCCGGTGCGCCGTGTTATAAATTGTTAAAAAAGCTTCACCTATAAGCGTGATGTACCGATTTCCATAGGGCTTAAATCCGAGAAGTAACTCATTTTGTCAGCATGCTTCAAATTTGTCTATGCAACTGAAAGTGTGTTCTTGAGACGGTACCCTGGAGAGGGTTGTTTTGTGGCTAATTCTACTGGTTTCCTACTTCTTAGCTTCTAAACTTTTGCTTCGTGGGTGGTTGGCGTGTGCTCTGGTGTGGTTTGTTCCTTCTTCCCTATCAAACATCTATTGTTCTGATCTCTCTTCCTTTTTTTGGGGGGGGGGGGGGGGGGGGGTGTTTGTTTCTCTTTTGTAACATCTAAATCTTCAGCTCTTATATGACCTCATGGTGTTGCAAGTGCAGTAAAACGCTTACTAAAACAAGAATGGCTTCTAAACTTTTTTCTCCCATTTTTTGCACCCAGCTGAAAATGTGTGCTTGAAATGGTGTGAGGAGCTGGGACGGTTTGTGGCGACGCTGATCGACTTTGGCTCAAGCAAGAGTCTTCAGGACCCCATGTCCTTCAACGGGATCACCGGCGAGTATCTGCCTCCGTCATTCAACGCCATGTACTACAGAGCCTGGATGGTGAGTGTTGCCATGATTTTGGTTGGTCTGAGGTTTTATCACCCCCCCCCCCCCCCTCATTCTAGGTCAGGCGGGTGAGATCAAGCGCCCGGTCGGTCGTCTTTCCTTCCTTGCCCCTTCTTTACTGGTTCAACTGGGCCCATGGGTTGTTGGCGGGTGCTCTGATGTGGTTTGCTCCTTCTTTCCTATCGAACATCTATTGTTCTTATTTACCCACCTTCTTTTATTTATGTGTTTGTTAGTCTCTTGTAACACCTCTAATCTTCAGCAGTTATATGACCTTATTGCGTTGCAAGTGCCGTAAAACTCTTGCTCAAACTAAATTAACTGAACTGGATCCTGTGTTTCACTTTGCACATTTGAAACACCCCTGCAGTTGACTGGCAAAGAAGAGCAAGTCTGCCGAGGTGGTATTAAAAAGTAATCCCAGGCAAAAAGTGAAGAAGCTGCGGGCGCTGTAGATGGTTTAGAGGACTTGTGTACACGTGGTTTTTGATGTAACGTCATGGGTGGTTGGTAGGTGCTCATCTTCTCCTTCTTTCCAATCAAACATCTATCATCCGTGTCTGCCCTCCTTTTCTCTGTGTTGCAGTCTTTAGTAACTCTTCTAATCTTTGGCACATATATATGACCTATTTATTTTGTGTTGCAAGTGCCGTAGAACTCTTACTAAAACGAAACTAATTGATGTATTGTCTTCGCCATGTTCTTTTCCTGTGATTGGACGATGTCATTGGTGTGTCGTATTTTTTTGCTATTCCTTTTTTTTTTTTTTTCATCTTCTTTTTCTTCTTTGTCACTCAATCTAGTTGTAGTTTCGTTCCTTCCCATGTTTACTCTTGTTTTCTTTGCGTGTTTAATTCTCTTGTAACACCTCCAGTCTTCGCCACCTACATGACCTATATGTGTTGCAAGTGCTGCACAACTCATACTACACCTAGCACACTGACACATTCAAAATAAAAATCAAAGTGGAAATTCCTCTCGTTTGTTCTCAAACAGAGCATCAGGGCTCAGCAGAAACCCAGCAAACTTCGGCGCCTCAACACCAAAGATGACGTCTACGCCGTTGGCATGATCATGTCATTCATTCGGTGGGGAGTGCCCCCAATGATCAAGTATCTGACGGGAAGAGACATGTATCCTTCGGATATCTCGATCGACCAAAGGATGCAAGTGCTCAAGACGGTATGTGTGTATGTTGTGATTAGTGGGTTAAGTATGTGCGTATGTTGTGATTAGTGGGTTAAATATGTGCGTATGTTGTGATTAGTGGGTTAAGTGTGTGCGTATGTTGTGATTAGTTGGTAAGGTATGTGCGTACGTTGTGATTAGTGTGTAAGGTATGTGTGTATGTTTAAAGTGGGTTAGGTATGCGCGTGTGTTGTGATTTGTCCCAAGTAATTTGTAGGTAAGGTATTGTGCCCATGTTGAGATTTGTCCAAAGTAATTTGTGGGTAAAGTATGTGTGTATGTTGCTGTTTGTCCGCCGTAAATTGTGGGTAAGGTATGTGTGTATGTTGTAAGTTGTCTATGTAATATGTGGTAAGATATTGTGCTTGTGTTGCGATTTATCAGCAGTAATTTATGGGTAAGGTATTGTGTTAGCGGGTGGTTGGTGAAGGGCATTACTGGTTGATCCAGTTTCTATATTTTCCCTCTGTTGCTTCTGTATCTTGCTTTTTTCCCCAGTATTGAATGACCATTTCGCAAACAGAACATAAGGGCCTAATGAAATGAAATGTTACAGGAGAATGCTTAGAATATCCAGGCGGATGGTTGACAGATCTCTGGTGTGGTTTGCTCTGTCTTTCCTATCAAACTTCTATCATCATGATCTCTCTCCTTTTTTGTGTTTGTTACTCTCTTGCAACACCTCTAATCTCCAGCACTTAACCCTTTCGCACTTAGTAGGCTTGGCCAGCTGTGGCCCCCCATCCTTAAGAGAAGGGAAATAACTCCGCAAAAATTGAATGGGTACCTTACTAAAAAATATTGTATAAAATCACACACACAACGTTAAATGATGAAAATAGTATTTTCTGAAAGGAAAATGAATTGGCTAAAAGGAAAATGAATGGGCTAAATTACCAAGGCAAAATTGTAAGTGGAACGGAAGAGTTTGAAATGATATGAGAGGTCTTTCTGAGATGTGTGTCTTGGATACCGAGAGTACTCCTTGTAGGAAAGAAGGGTATGGTTGTAAAAAAAATCATATAAAATCACAAAAACAAACCACAACAAAAACAAGGACAGTCTCAGAAGGAAAATTGAAAATAGTATACAAAAATAATTAAGTGAGAGCAAAGAAAGAAAATAAAACCAGAGCTTGTTGAGTGGACATTGAGGCATGTATTTTTTCAATTCACCAAGTTTCTGCCACTGACAAAGGTAATCCATATAAGAGAAATGCAACACATTCACTAAGATTGAAGCTTAGCAAGCCTCTGGTGAAAACTTGCAAAGCACATCCCTTTACACAACCGAATTTTGCAAATAAGGCACCCATAACACGTTTCAGGTGTACGACCTTTGAGTGTTTTCACTTTGTTTCTGCCGCACTCGTAGCAGGCAGCTTTGCGGCCATGCATCCTGGAGATCTCATGGTCGGAGCTCAGCGTCGATGCAAGTCCAGCTGTTGAGGGACCAGCATGAGTGGTTCTTTTCCTCTTGCTGATGTTGCCGGCGACAAGCGACGATGCGATAGCCAGGCGGAAGCGAAGTTGACTGAACGGGCGCTGATTTCCAGGCGAGGGACGGTTGGCAGCTTTGTTTAGTATTGACGCGTTGACCAGGGACATCTGCACAACGAACCAGAGCACATACCTCCACTACTTCACATTCTTGCGGCCAACAGCGTAATAAGGCCGCAGCTGATCAGAAAGATCCTCCCCGAACATGTATCTGTAGTAAAAAGAGATGGCATCTGGCTTCATCATGGGCTCAGGTCCGTTCTTGCACCACGCATCACCATGCTGACACCTGGAGTGACATTAGTGGACAGCACACTCACTTTACGCTCATCAACCCACACTGTGGCGACAAGATTGTCCCCTTTCGTCATCATTTTCAGGTTCTCCTTGTCCTTCTGCATGCCCTACGTCGCACTATCTTTTAGAGGTGCAGGCCAACCCATTCTGTTGGTTTGGATGGTGCTGCACGAGTATGTGCTGCGCAGAAGGTCCTCAGCTAGTTGCACTTTGGAGAAAAAATTGTCATTTAAAAAGTGACAGTATTTATCCAGGAATCGGGGGCCGGTCGTCATGACCACGTGATGGCCAAGACCGTGAGCGACTAGCTGCTTTGATTTGCCGGTGTACACAATGAAATCCAACATGTACCCGGTCTCTGGATCTGCAATACACCACACCTTTATTCCCCACGGGGTGGGTTTTCCTTGCATATATACTACTTCATGTGCAGTCGACCGCCGAACCCAATCATCGCCTCATCAATGCTGACGCACTTGCCAGGAACGTAGTGTTCTTTGACGCTGCGGAAAGAACAGAACACATGTATTACTAAAATTATTTGGGAAGTTATTTTACCTGTGAATTTTTGTAATGAAAATAAAAATGAAATACACTGCTTTCTGTCGTCTAATGTAAAATGAAAAACAAAGAAAAAAAATCATGAGGTGGGGCATCGAAAGACAGGTCATGCTGAATGTCAGCGTCTACATATGGCTTCACTTTGACTGGTTTAGCTGGAAAAGTTGGAGGCAGTGGTATTCAGTCATCAGAGTCTTGTGTGGTGTTGTTGCCCGTGTTTGTTGTATCGCCGCTTGCGTTGACATTCTCAGTCTCCTCTTCCTCTCCATCATTGTCATCGTTCTCAATCAGAATATCTAAGTCTACGTCAGATTCGCCGTCATTTGAAGCAGCATTCTGAATACCTGCAGCCCCTGAGGTATTAAACATCCAGTCCATAAAGATCACCATCGTAAATAGTGCCAGTGGTCTCGCGAAACAAGCTCAAAACTTCGTCCAGAGCTGAGTGGAAAGTGGCGTGTTTACAACTGAAAACAAGCTCCGACTTTTTTCCCGCTCAAAAAGTGACTCTTTGTGCTAGAGAAACAAGAAAAACACCATAGTAAACCGGAACTCTTCCTCTATGAAGATAGCTAAGTGATATTTTTCATTGATAGTAAAAGTAGAAGCCTCCTGTGACAATGGAACAAACACCCCCATGGCGGGCGCATTCGGGCGCTATAGGAGTGAGCGGGGGGGTCACCGGCGCGGGCGCATTCGGGCGCTGTAATTGCGAAACAGTTAAATGACCTTGTTGTGTTGTAAGTGCCATAAAACTCGTACTAAAAACCAAAGAGAAAAAAAAAATGAAGAAGTGCAAAGAAGAATAAGTTTTGAAAAATACCAACACTCCTCCATAATGTAATGAAACTGAACTACTGCAAAATATACTGGACGCAAAGGTTGAAGAGGAGGCCAAACAGAAAATGGGAACAGGACATAAAAACCTGGCTTGGTACCGAAACAAATCAGGCAAGAATGGCAAGAGACAAGAGTATTTTATTGCAGAAAGGTCTGAGAGGTAATATTCTACTGCTGGAAAAGCTAAGAAGATGAAGAAGAAAATTATCATTGTTTTTTTTGTTGTTGTTTTTTTAAAACTTTTTTTCTACTATGAATGTATTTGATGTTTTTCTTTCCCTTTTTTTCTATGTATGTATTTTTTGTTTTTCTTTCCTTTTTTTTCTACTATGCACATTTTTGTTGATTTCATTCACAGATTGGGGAGTTCAAGGATGTGCTGCCAAGGGAGTTCCTTGAGTACCCAGAATGCCCAGAAGTGGAACCTCTACTGGCAGGACTGCTGGAGCTTGAGGAAGACCTGAGGCTCAGTGCAGAAGAAGCACTGGGGCAGCTGGAGGGTAAGATAGTTCTCTCTCTCTCTCTCTCTCTCTCTCTCTCTCTCTCTCTCTCTCTCTCTCTCTCTCTCTCTCTCTCCCTCTCCCTCTCCCTCTCCCTCTCCCTCTCCCTCTCCCTCCCCCTCTCTCTCTCTCTCTCTCTCTCTCTCTCTCTCTCTCTCTCTCTCTCTCTCTTTTTGAAGTTTGTCAAGTTATAATAAGTGGGTGGTTGGAGGGCGCCACTGATAGGTCCTACTTCTTTACTTTCCCTTCTGTTGTTTCTGTCTGTCTGTCTTACTTTTTCCACAGCGCTAAATGACCATTATAGTGTCATTGTGCTTCTATATGCTCAAACAAACAAACAAAATCAAGTTGCAATACGTGTTATGGTGCAGAGTGTGGTATCTGTTCCAAAACCTTTCGGGCTTGTGCTCAAGTACAAAGCGGGGCAGATACTACAGAGGGTGATACGGCTTTAATTAGCCTTTAGTATTTCTAGTGGATGGTACCTGTCCTGTTTTTAAAAAAAATAACTAAAAAAAAAACAAACTCATGACGCGGTTGAATCAAGCTCTCGTCAGTATTTGAGCATTTGGGGTTTTTGGTATAATTTCACAGCGTGTTTGTTTGCTTTGCCTTGCCTTTTTATTTTAGAATATATCCGTCTATTTTGAATAAACGTTGAGATATTTGTGATTGAAGGAGGTGGGGGTTGCCTCGGGTCCGAGCTAAAATTAGTGAGAAAATAGCCACAAAAGTTTGGTGAGTTCCAAAGCTTGAGAATCCTTGGAAACTGCATCATGTGTGCGTTTGATCAACTTTTTTCAGTCAAATCCACTGGAAAAAAAGTATTTTAAAATGGACATAAAATGTATTATGTGATGAGTGACAGGGCAGATACTTTTTCACAGCATACAATTCAACAGTGCATATCCTAAAAAGCAAAATAACATTTTTGTGGAGAACTGGCATTTTTTCAACATTTTAGAATTGCAACCAATACTGCAGATGTAAAAACTGCAATGAAAAAAATTTCAAAAAAATGTTGGGCTTTGTACATTTGAACAGCTGGCCGATGATATAGGCATTACGTTAGCTGAGAATTACAAGGTTTTATCTGCTCATTACCTATTTTTCAGATATTTGGCGTCAAAACTTTCATTATGTGTCAAGATTTTTCTTATGCAATTCTTTGAATATCTTGATAATGACTCGGAATAATCTTGTGGTTTTGATAGAGCAGACTGAACATTTGGTTTCTGACCTCATGGCCTTAGTAACTCAAAACAGCCAGCAATGTCAGATAGAACTTTGTCATTCTGAGATTGCCGTTAAAGGAACTGGGTTTTTTTTGTGTGTGTTTTGTACCAGCTTCTACTTTTTTTTTCTCCAGATATAATGGGTATCAAGAGGCCTCCTGCAAGGAAAGTGAAGAGAGTTTGCATGTCCACAGCTAGCTTCATTGCAAACACAGTATGTATCAGGAGATGGGGGGATTGATTCATTGACTCATTCATCATCATTCATTTCACCTCTTTTGCCAGTCAAGAAGAACTCGCCATCTGTCTCTGTTCTGGGCGATCTTCTCTATCTCTAGCCATCATTCTGTGTCCCACATATGTCCTGAGATCTGCCTCTAGATCTTGCTCAGGTGGATCTCAGCCTTCCCCTCTTTCTCTTCCCCCCTGGGGGTTCCATCTAAGGCAATCTTGTCACATTGTGGACTGGCTTCTTCAGAGTGTCCAATCCATCGCCATCTTTGTGGATGGTTGGAGGGTGCCACAGTAGGTCCTATCTCTTTACTTTCTTCTGTTGTTTCTGTCTGTCTGTGTCTGTTTTACTTTTTCCCAGCACCAAATAACCATTATTGTGTCGATGTGCATTTTCTTTTTCTAAAATCTCACTGTCAATTGGTTGTTTGTTTGGTTCGCCTCCATAATAACACGTTTCTGATGGGTGTCCGCCCAATGGATTTTCCCAGCCTTTCCCAGACAATCATTGATGAGGGACTTTAATATGTTTTCAGGGATGGATTTTTTTTTTCTTGGATTATTAAAGAAGGGGGTGTTTACCCTCGTGTGGTTTGATTATTTTTCAGTCTTTCTGCATAAATATTGTTCTTATCTTCTCTCTGCGAGATGAGGGCTTTTGATGTGCTGGCTCACCATACATAAACTGCCACTCGGTAACTTGTGAATTCTCATTGTATTTTGCTACTTCAGATTTACAAAGTTCCATCTACTCAGCATCTAGTTTTAAGAAATTTGACGCAAAAAATGTTGTTTTTATACATGTCAAGTTTTTCCGAATGCAGTTCTTTAAGTATTTTGATAACGACTGCAAATAATCTTGCCTTTTTCATAGAGCAGATAAAAAATTTGGTTTCTGGCCTCATGGTCTAAGTTACTCAAAAATATCAGGTAGAACTTTGTATTCTAAGATTGCTATTTGTCTATGGAACTTCTGCTCCAGCTATGCAAAACACTCAGAGCCCTGAGTTAGCGAATATGGCCAACCCCATTAACACTACTGGTGAATCTATATGGGCCTATTGAAGAACTGATTCATTTTTCATGTTGATCCTCTTCTTTTTCTTTCTTTCTTTCTTTTTTTCTAAAACTTTGCTCCCTTGTTTAACATTTTTAAAAATTTGTAGGCTACTTCCTTTTCATCTTTTATTTCTCTCTTGTATTGCAAGCACAGAAAAAAATCTTACTAAAGCTAAAAAAAAATTATCTCCTATTTTCTGCTTGAACTTCACCTCTTTCTTTTCCATATGATAAGCGAAGAATGGTAGTCGAGGTTTACAGAAGAGCGATCTTTCAGAAGCGCCTTTGCACTAAAAGACAAACTCATAACAAAATGATTAAAGTAGAAGAACAGCGGCAAAAGTTCTATATCAATCCTCTCCTCAGCACCCTGCTCAACCAGGTCTGACAGTTGTCCAGGGACCGTCCAGCAGAGGTCAGAACAAGGAGCTGCGTCCGAAGATTGTCGTTCTGAAGCAACCGCCAAGGTCAGAGGGCGTCGTGGCCAAGCACGAAGTTGTTCCCCAGCCGGGAATGTTGTGGAAAGGCAATGGAGTGCTGCGCCGTGAACCTATGGTGGAGGACCTTTCTATGGCTCAGGTGAGATTGTTTGGTTTGGTAAGTTTTACGGCGCTCGCAACTGCATATGGTCGTATTGAGCGTGCAGGACACATTAACGATTTTTAGTTTTGGTAGCAATTTTCAATTTTGCACGGGTAGCGGCCAAAGCCTATTTGTATCAATTTTAGGACCACTGAGGGATCTTAAAGGAGTGGAGACAAAAGTAGACAACAGACCACGGGTACACAGTAGGAAAGGGGGTGAAAAGAGAACATTTTAGAGAAAATTTTCCGTCGCTGTCAGGTTTCAGAACCAGGACCTATTGAACTATAGAGACATGCACTGTAACCTCTAGACCACGAGAGCCCCTTGCTCATGTGAGAGGGCATCAATTTTGTTGTATGGGGTGTCAAAGGACGGTTTATTTGATCATGTGTCTCTGTATTATGGTAAGCCAAATCTAATTTCAAAACTTTCAACAGATTTACATTACTGACCAATTTGCTGGTAAATTCTTGCTTATAGTCTCCTTCTGAGTAAGTTCATGCCTTAATCATTTTTTATTTTGAGTGATTCCGGCTCACTTTATTTGGCTGTAATTCTGAGGTACTGATTTGGCGACTGCCACAGGGTCTTTTATGTATTTTCCTTTCTTTTTTTTACTTGCAGGCCAGTGGCTACATGGACATAGACAGGAAGCAGAAGAAGTTGCTTTCACCTGTTGAAGATGCCGTGGTTGACAGATCGACTGGTTCAGGTAGGAAAGAAAAGACCAGTATACTGATCCACGATAATTGTGCTTGTAATTGTTTTCCGTCTCTATTGACACAATGTAGATCATGAAAGCCAACTCTCTTACAATTTTCAACCTCCAAAGGGTCTTTGATGTGTGCAACGTGCACGTGGTACCTCTGAGATTTTTCTTTGCTTCCGGTATACCTTAATATCAAGGGTGTGGAGGAAGAAGGAGCTTTAGTAAGAGAGGTGGGGGGGTTTGTTTTTCTGATTTTAGAAGAGGAGCAAAAATTAAAGAAAATTGGGCATGACCAGGTTCAAACCCTGTGCCTTTCGCATGAGAGGCAAACACAGTATCTGTAGGCCAAGGCCACATTACCGCATTGTATATAGAGAGAGGTATTTATATATATATATTTAGAGAGAGAGAGAGAGGGAGAATATAGAGAGAGGTATTTATATATATATATTTAGAGAGAGAGAGAGCGAGAGAGATTTGTGTGTGTGCAATTTTATCTCATCTGGAGTAGGGTGGGGACTCCATACACCTCCTCCGCCTGTAGAGATCTCTTGTCAGATCTTAGCTTGATAACAGCTGTGAAGTCTTTTGATCTGCAAGACCTCACATTGTGACAATGTTAGATTCCATACAGAACTGAGATTTCAGTCTGGTTACTTGGGGGCTTTCCGCACATCTCCAGTGGAGAGTTTTCAAGCCAAAACCAAATTCCCATTCCTCAAAATCAATGTTTGTATTAGTTTTGGTAAGAGTTTTATGGCTCTTGCGACTCAGTTAGGTTATATAAATGCCGAAGATTAGAGGTGACAAGAAATACACAGTACAGGAGGACAGATGAGAACACAGATATTTGATAGGAAAGAAGGAGTAAACCACTCCAGAGCACACGCCAACCACCCACCACACACGTCCTCCACCTATAGTGTTTTCTGGGCAGATCCAAGCTCAACACATTACACCCTTAGGGCCTGGCCGGGAAGTCCATTCCTAGATCCTAAGCAAGGGGAAGGAACCCATCTCCCGTGAATATAAGTTTAGAAAACACATTTTAAAAATACTAAACAAATTCCCAAAATGCTGAAAAAATAAAAGTTAATAAGAAAAATGAAATGTAGTTTCAGAAAAATATAACTTAATGTATGGAAATGTTTTAACTTTAGTTCAGTCGGGGTGTCCCACCCATCACTCTCACTCTCGGCCTCGCGGTCGAGCCCTAGATCTAAATTCTAGATTTTCTACGTCTGATCAATCTGACTCGCCACAATCTCTTGCTACTACGTTTTCATCAAAATGTGAGTCATCTGATTTGTGATATATGCTTGTTTTTGCACAAATCCATCATTATTTCCTTTTTTGACCTCACTTGTGTCGCTTTTCAACAAGTCGAGACACCTTTTAAGTGTCGGTAACTCGATCGCACTTCGATCAGCTCTAATACTAAAACTACTTGCCCGAAAAATTTTGTTTCGGTATCAAACGAAAGAAGAAACTTTTTACTATAACTATGCAAATCAAAATCTCGGCCCCAGAGTCTCAACAAGGCGACACTTCGTTTCTAAAGATGCTAGGTCAGCGCAGGCGGTTCTGGGCGAGTTAGGGTGGAGCGCGTACAGAAATTCTCGGTGATCGCGGGCGAGTTAGGGTGTAATGTGTTAACAAGGGCTGTCAAGTTTATTAATCTGCAAGACCTCACGTTTTAACAATTCTAGACTCCATACAGAAGCAAGGCCTCTGCTGGGACCAACATCTGATCCCTCAAATTCAATGTTTATTTTTTTGCAGCACATCGTCAGAGGAGACTGGAGGAAGAACCAGCGTGGGGTAACCAGGCAGACGTGGGCATGGACGAGATTCAGGAGCTGACCAATTCTTTCGCATGCTCACCGGTCAAGCAGCAACCACCAGCGTGGCCACAACTGCTGAGAGAGAGCTCAGTGGTGGACCTGAGTCGACGCCCAGGTGTGGATGCAGGCTGTTGCAACCAGGTTGCCCAGGCCAGACAACGCGCAGCACAGCCGGTGAGTAATGTTACCTTCTCTCAGAGTACTTGGGGTGGGGGGGGTTGAGATTCTGCGAGAAATAACGCTCTAGAGTGTGTGTGGCTTCTACTATGGCCTCGGAGACCAATTTTGGCAGTGAAGAGTCTGCCATATTTTGAACTTTTTAAAAAGCTTTATGTCCACTCATGGATGTGTGCAGCTCACAAGGTTCTCTTGGCTGCAGCATTTCACTACCTTAGAATTACAAAGTTTTATCTGACATTTTTGGCCATTTTGAGTTACTTACTAAGAGCATGAGGTCAGAGACCAAATGTTCTAGTCCCCCCCCCCCCCCCCTGGCTGAAGTGTCTTTAGGCCATTCCCGGGGGGGGGGGAGATGTTATGTTCTTATGTACAGTAGAATTGTAAATGGGCTGATTCATCAATGTCATGCTCATAACTGTGCCTGAACTGCAACAGGGAACTGCTACTTTTTCTTTCCTAATCCTTACTATTGTCTTTTTACCTCTACTTCTTTTGTATGTTTGTCACTCTCTTGTGATCCGCTATTTCCGGGTTGCCTTTATAGTCGAAGCAGACTTTGTGCTGTTGAAGCTAGTGAGGTGAGCAGAGTAAGCCCGTTTCTATGTATGGACTTTTCTGTTGACATCCACCCTCTGGCGCTCATATGACCTCATACGGTTGCGAGCACCGTAAAAACTCTAATAAAACTAAAACTAAAATGTTCTATCTGATCTATCAAAATTGTAAGATTATTCGAAGTTGTTATCGAGATATTGAAAGAACTGCATTTGAAAAAGTGTGACATGTTGTGAATCTCAAAATTTTTAATGGTCAATTTCTCAAAACTAGGTACTGAGCAGATAGAACTTTGTAATTCTTGGGTAGCAATTTGTAATTAGTGAAGCCTCTCATGATTGTTGGCAAACAGCACAAAGTGGCGTTGTGGTCATTGGGAGGTTGTGGGTTTGATGGCTTTAAGCTCAGCTGGGCCTGACGTTGCCTCCTGGGGAAAGATTCTTTCCTCACTTCATTCTTATATGACTGGGTTCCTGGCCATAGACAGCAAAAGATCTTGTCAATTTTTTAGCATATTAGCACCTGTAAATGGCAGTGTATATTGTATACTTCCCATGAAGGTTAGATTGTTTTAGGATGCCGTCGGTTGGTGTGGTAATGATGTTTTAGATTTCAAAGTGCATAGAGCTGGCTGTTGAGCAAGAATGTGCACAATTCAAAAGCTGTTTTAAGTTGTTATGATTTAGCAGGTCTCTGGAAATGTAAGCTTTTTTTTTTTTTTTTTTTTTTTTTTTTTTTTAGAAAAAAAACAACTGGCATCTGTGGTGGGATGGCTATGCTTTAGTCCCTTAGCACTTTCCCTACCGCAAGCCGCATTTTGCGGCTCGCGGACCTGGCCTCGCTAGACAGAGAGCTGCAAAATACGGGGAGAAAATATAGCACTGAGAGATGATTTTCAGTCATTTCAGCGCTTTTTTTGTCCCCGTCGTAACGTGAAATATAAGAAGAAAAGCACTCTCCTGACTTCAGTATATGTCTCATATTTTCATTTCTATTTTAGGTACACATACATAACTTTCAACATTTCTCTGCATTACTTGAGGCAACCTACCTGGGAAGTTTTAGTTTTAGTTTTAGTAAGAGTTTTACGGCACTTTTACGGAAGTTTGAATGATGCTGTTATTGTACTTTTTCAGATATGATGCAACCTACCTGGGAAGTTTTAGTTTTAGTTTTAGTAAGAGTTTTACGGCACTTTTACGGAAGTTTGAATGATGCTGTTATTGTACTTTTTCAGATATGACCTTTCAAAGCTGGAAAATTGTTGATTTCATATGACACCTTCGATCTTGCATAATCACTTTTAGAAACCCCAAACTAATATAATTGGAATAAATCTTCAATATTGTATCACCATCTGATAGATTATTTTTTAACCTTCAGTTTGATGGGCCATATGATATGGTTTGAATGTGTTTAGTTGGATGTTTTGACATTTTCCTGTGGTGGGGCAGAGGCGTAAAGATAGGTCAGGGAAAAGCCCTGGGCCAGTGGTGGATTTTGACCTGGTAGGAAAAGAGTTAAATACGGAAGATACAAGTTTGATTCTTAATTGGGGAAGTCATTTTATTGAGTATATCCATCTGTCTCTCAGGATGTTGTATCCTGCTCGCCTGGATTGGCCGTAATAGGCATCCTGGGAGCAGATTTCCCCTTGAATTATGTGTTATATCAATTAGGGCATTAAAGATTCCCAAAGATTTTGTAATTATTTGTGGTTCTCTAATTTTTCTTCTGCGAACTGAACTTTTTACAGTGTAGACCTGGGTTGAGCTGAGCTTGAGATGGCTGAAAGGCAGGAAAGCAATGATCACCTTCTTGTCGCTACGAATTTTACACTCCCCCCCCCCCCCCTCCCCCACCTATCACAAACACACACAGGAAATGGATAACATTTTTTTTTGGGGTGTTATATGTACTACTTGAAAGAATAGTCGTACATGTATATTTGAAACGATTGTTGTACTTTGAACTGGTGCATGAAACATGTCATTGTGTAAGCTGTCAAATTTTTTAAAAATTTTATTGTGATGTGTCTAGAGCCACTGGGGAACGGGCACTATAGAAGTGATTATTGTTAATGTTATCATTATTATCTTAATTTTTTTTCAGTCTGTTATTGTTTTTGTTATTGTTGTTATTATTATTAATACTATTATTATTACTATTATTGTTATTATTATTATCGTCATGTTCTTTTTCAATTTTTCCGTAGATGTGGGTGAGCCAGGGTGGTCAGCAGCAGCCGTTGCAGGAGTTTGGTTCCAACCCAGGGCCAAAGTCAGTGCAGCCAGCTTTCAACCCGAGAGTGGATCTGCCCGGCATGACTGGCAACATCCCGGTGTTCAGTCTGCTGGGTGCTCATCTGGATGCACCAGATGACCTTTAGGAGCAAGGGATCGGAGTGGCCCACCGCACATGGGACAACCTGTCAGGACTCAGCCTCCGCAGTCATTAGATCCGTCAGCCTCCTCGCTATCGCTGGATTTGTTGTCAACTGGGTTGTCATGTTTTGGATTGGTTGTTTTTTTGGGGGAGGGGGGGGGGGATTGTTTATGAAAACATCCTTCTATGATGTTACAAATCAGTCGCATGACTTTTAGATGTCAACTGGAGCTCTCTCATTTTGGAGAAAGGAAACAGTACTGGCGATATATTTCACAACTTGCTCTCTATTCCAATTAAAGTGATTATGTTCTGAGAAGTAAGTGTACTTTTCTGAGAAATTGTGACCCATCAAATAGACTGAAAAAAAAATGCACAGTTCAATACCGGCCCCATTTTTGTCTGTATATTATTGATAAGTAAACTCAGGCAAAAACTCAAAGCAAATTGTACTGACTTCAGTAATGAATTCAGTTGCAGAGTTCCAAGGTTAACCAAAACAAAATAAGAAAAAGTGTTAAAGCCCGCATTGAAAGACAAGAACATCAATCTCTGTGGTCAAATCTATATATTTGTAAATATTGTCATATGATGCACATTATATTGGAGGAAAAAATACTTATTACAAAAATCTTCCTGAATTCATTAACTTCCAAAGGCTGATGGTTGAAGAAATGGGTGTGGGGGATGTGAGAGGAATGACGGAAAGGGTGTGTGGTGGGGAGAGTTTTCAAACTGGTTTCCCTTTGCTTTGTGGTAACTTGTTGGAACAGAAGTGCTTGGGTCCAGTTTTTTAAATTTTGCTTTTTATTTTAGACGTGAGTTTGCATATAATCATATATACCAGATTTTTTCTTTGTTTAATATTTGTACTTTTGCATGTGATTGGTTGGGTCATAATGTCAAAATGCCTTTATTGTTCACTTTCAGAATTTTGTTCATTTTCTTTTTGTCTTTACTGTCTGGAAGTCTGGGAAAGGCTGATGCAGATTTGTTGTAAAATAGATTACATAAAAGTTGAAAATTAGAGAAAAGTATTTTGAGAAAATGGATGTCAAAGTTTGAATTTTTTTTTTATCCTTGGTTCTGTATTCTTTTTTTTTTTTTAAGTAGCAAAAAACTACAGACTATTTTGATTGGGAATTGATACTTACTTTTTGATCAAGAGATTTGGCAGTGGAAATGGTTTAAAGTTGAACTGGATTAAACTCAAGTTGACTCAAGTGAGCTGCTTTGAGCTTCAGCACACTAAGCGCGGGTGACATATCAGACATTCTTGCCCGCCAGGTTGCATTTTTGCTTTGTTGTATATTATGATTTTTGTTAGCAAGGCAGTCGTCACACTTTTGTGGAAGAAATGTGAATTTTTAACTGTATGCCTTATGGGTGGTAGGACAGATCTGTGTTGTTAAGTTCATAAGGCATTTTGTAGCATTCGTTGGGGGTGTTGTATGCTGGAACCCTTTCTTAGGTTAGATTAAAACAAACTCATTTTAAGTGACTTTAGGTAATGAATACCATCGCTAAAACCCTTCAACCATTTCAGATTTATATTGTGAATGAATTGGCCTCTTGAAGGGGCTTTCAATAGTATGAGAACTTGAACAAATCAATTCTGAGAAAGTCTGGTCCATGCAATAATGGGAGTCTGAGTTCAGTGTGCAAAGGACACAGACATTTTTCAATTCAAGAAAAGCTTTTGCCTGAGTACACTGACCTGGTGGAGAATGTGTCATTTTGGGGGGATTGCTGATCTTACCAACAAGGTTTATCACACTGTCACTGTATTCATTTTTTCAAAGTAGGCAGTTTGTGGACTTCTCATGTCACCTGAAATTATGTTTTACACTTTTGTTTGCACACTTTCCGAGTGTTTATGCATCTGCTCTATACTGCCATAAGCTGACAAAACGCCTTTTTAAAAAAATTCACAACCCGTTTTGAGACTAAAAGGTTTTTTTGTCAGCGTAACCATTGAAAAATAGAGTTCTTTGAAAATTTGAATTCTACTTTATTCAAACACTAGTCACAGTTTCACTTTGATTTTTTCACATACTTAGGGTAACTTATCAGGCTTACGACTTAGCAAATAAAAAAGTTTTGGCACCAAAATGATACAAGATGTTTTGTCAGCTAAGGGCAGAATAGTCTGAAGAGTAGTGGTTCGAGTATGGTTCTAGAACTGATTTTTTACTTAAGAAGTTTCAGAGTTTTGATGTCTATGGTCTGAAACATTTTGAGGGGAAAATATTTTACCATCATTATGCCAGAAGTCACTTTTCATGAAAACGAAGGCAGGTGTATTCACTAGGGCAAGTGCTATGTTCATGCAAATGTAAATAGAATCTAATGTTCTTTTCCGAATGAATTTGTTCTGTTTTTCCTCCAGGTCCTTATTTTTTAATTTTTTTTTGGGTACGGGTAATTAACATTATCCATAGTGTATGTTGGATGTTGATGATGGTTTTTGTAACTGTGCTGGGTTTTTTTCCTGAAAAATTTTGCTTTCTGGGCCCAGAACAGTTGAACAACTTTCTGACGATTTGTTCTCTTCTACCCAAAAGAAGTCTCAGCCCTTCTTATTTAGCTCTTTCACTACCGCGAGCCATGTTTCACGGCTCTTGTTACCCCCAATGGAGGACCACGAGCCGTGTTTCACAGCTCGCCACTTCCTGCTTCAAAACCACACTTAATTTTGGAATAATCGAGTCTGAAATCGCAGGCTGAAGAATGATCGTTTTTCAAGATCAGTGGTTATTTCCCCTCATTTTCATATACATGTGGCTAATATTGAAAATTGAACCCAAGAAATCTTTAACTTGTCCGACGGTAGGCAGAATCAGAAAGAAGTAGGTCACAGATAGGGCCTTGTCCTGGTGAGGGAATACACCCTCCCCTCCCCGGGTAGTGAAAGAGTTTTTTATTTTTTTATTTTTTAATTCAGCGAAGAACCATTTTAGCATAAAGTTTGACATAACTGTTTCAGTTGGAGCGTTGTTGCGGACTTGCAGGTGTCTACGCACTGCTTTTTTTGTCATCTGAATAAACCTGTGATGTCTGTGTGTGCACCTATGTTTGGGTATGCAAGTGTGTGAACATTATGTGTATTTTACTGGCTGCAAGATTAAAGTTAAAGGCAAAAGTGCAGAGGTTTTGGGTTGGGCTAGACTGCTACTCGACTCCGATAAGTATTTTAGATTTAAAGGCTGAATGTAAGGCCTTGTTGTTGGAAGAGAGAAGACAGTATATATTCTATACATATAAATCATGAACTACGCTGGGCCCACTTTCTTAGAACATTTTGTGGTGTACACAAAGTTGTTTATTTTGTTATTTTAAAATATAGTTTTTTTGCATTCTCATCTACACTATTTATATCATTTAGGAGTCTGGAATGAGAAAGTAAAATAATAATTATTATTGTTATAATACTCCTGAAGACCACTCTCTTCCCCCCACCCGCAGACCACCGTGCTGGTAGGAAAAGAAAAGAAAGAAAACTTTGATTTTGAGTCTTGGTGAGCAAATTTCTTTGAAATTCGAAAGGATTCAAGACGATCAGTTTTTGCTGAAAGTATTGGTCAGCGGTGGTGTTTGCTCACGCCTCATTGCGTGTTGTTCGTGCTTGTGATATTTCTGAATGGGACCAAAGTTACTGAACGTTTTTGGGAATGTGTATAACACACCCTCTCATGTTTCATGTGTGTGTGTGTGTGTGTGTGAATGAGGGCACATTTGTATGTTCACATTCTCCCTCACATTTTGTGTGCTGTTTGTAAAGTTGGTTTGAGATGGCTGACTGTGCTGGTATTGTGTATACACACAAGAGAGCTCCACTTTCATCTTACACTACGTGGTTTCCTCTTTGATCTTACAAGGAGACAAAATACGATGTTTTCAGACAGATAAAGGATTAGTTGTGATCAGGGGTGGTTATTTAGAGTTCTTATTGCATACTTTTCCTAGCTTCTGTAGGTCTGACTTTTTCTTCAGGCTAAAGATTTTTTTTCCTACTTAATCAGTTGGATTTTTTTTGTGCTTGTCTTTCTGTTTTGTTCAGGGATGGTGTAGAGATGCTGTTTTCATCATGTTCTTTCTTTTATTCTGTTGTTTTTGTGTCTACCATTCTGTTTTTCACAGTGTTACATGAATGTACTTGTGTAAATGTTTTTCTCCGATGAATCATTTATACCTTGTTCTTTTTTTTTTTTTTTTTTTTTCATGTACCATATTCACTTATTTCTTGATATTTTGCACGATTTTTTTTATTGTTATGACAATTCATTTTAATTTGCTTTTAGACAATTTACTGGTAGACAAGATTTGGACTTCAAACTTTAAAAAAGAAAGACGTTTTTCCATATTGCAGTTTTAGAAACAAAAGAAGTGAAGTGTTTTGGGTTTTTTTTAAGTACTTTTTGTTTCTAACAACTTCTTTGGTTCGTTTTGATTGAAAATGTTTCTAAGATAAAGTTGAAGATGTTGCCTTTAATCATTCTGATTATGAACCCTATCCGTATGTCGTGTTTTACTATCGTGTCCATACGACGTGGGAAACTCTGTGCCACCACTTTCCAAAGAGGAAATTTACTCATTAATCTGATCGGTACGCTTCGCATAGCGGTCTGTCAAAATGATTTTTTGAGAAATACTGAAGGTTTCAAAGAGATCTTCATACTAGAAGTATTCTAAAATGTGAAGAATGCAACCCCTGAGGTACGAAATGACCCCAGGGCGTATGGATAGGGTTAAATGCTAAAGTTTGTGCTTTTAGGTTTCCTATCCTCACTTTATAGCTCACATGTACTCTATAATAAACCAAAAAATGTAATAAAAATATAAAAAAAAACTAAACTTAATTGTCTTCAACTGTGTGTGTGTTTACCCAATCCTTTCTTAAATTGTGGTGGTTGGCGGGTGCTCTGATGTGATTTGCTCCTTCATTCTTATAAAACTTCTATCGTCCTTCTCTCTCCTTCTTTTTTTTGTGTTTGTTACTCTCTTGTAACTCCTCTAATTTTCGGCACTTGTATGACCTAATTGTGTTGCAGGTGCTGCTGATAAGTAGGCCCTTTATTAGGAAACAGTGTTGGAAGAACATTTTTGTTATAGAAATACTTTCTTTCCCCACTTTAATGGCCACCTTTCCAAGACAATCATCTGTTCGAACATTACACATTTTGGAGCACAGACCAATTTTTAAAAATTAAATAAATCGAGAATTCTGCTGGGATCAATGATGGAGAATGAATCCTTTAAATGAGTACATTTCAAGTATTTCCTTCGGGTCTCTCCAAATTCTTGACATTCTCTTAGGATATGCCTGATCGTAAAGTTGGTATTGCGTTGCATTCAAGTCAAAATAGTTTTTCCTCTCCCTACAGGAGGTATGTGTGTCGGGGAAGGTATATCCAATGCATAATTTGGTCAATTAAAATAACTTCATCTGTCATCTGGGGGATCAATGATATTTGTACATTTAAAATATTTCCTTTGGGTCTCTCCAAAGTCCAGACATGCCATTAGGATGTTTCTGATTGCAAAGTCAGTGTTGCATCCAGTACAAATAAATGGTTTTTCCTCTCCCCGTGGCAGGTATCGACACATCAGAGAGGTATATCCAGTACGTAATTTTGTTAAAAATAACTTTGTCTGTTCCGGAGAGACTTGGAAATTTTCATTGACCCAGCTAGGGTTTTATTGGAGATAACTGTTCACATGTTCGCTCCATTGCTCTTCCGCAGACTCAAAGTCTAACTTTAGTCAAATTTTTTACCTTATTTTTTTAAGTCTGTGGAGGGTGTCCTCCGTTGATTCCAACTGGAGGAACAAGGATTCCTTTGCAAGAAGATCGACCTGCTCGTTTCCTCGGATTCCTACAAGGCTAGGTAGCCATAAAAAAACACAATACGTTTTCCCGGGTCAGTCAAAGAAAGAATCAACTGTAATTTCACAAATTTTGGGGATAAAGAGTGTGAAATTGTTGAGTGAAAGGCAAGACATGGAATAGGACGGAATGAGATAAAAGTTTATTTGGGAGTACTTTCTAGTCAAATGACATATCACTCATCAATGGCATCGGCCTCTACATAAGAAAGGAATCCTTGGGGTGGAGTCTCCTCCGTTGTGTGTTATTTGTGGACAGGGTAGCGGCGCTTACAGCAAAGTTAGCGGGTGGTTGGAGGGCGCCACTGGTAGGTCCTACTTCTTTACTTTCCTTCTTATGTGTCTGTCTGTCTGTCTTACTTTCCTCCAGGACTAATTTTAAATGACCGTTAGGCATATATATTGTGTCGATGTGTTTTTCTATACTCAAAACAAACAATGAGTACGATTTAAAGCCATCGGTGAAGAAAGCCCCCCCCCCCCGGAAAAAAAGCCACCAAAACGTTTTAATGTGGCCAATGACAATCCCAAGCCTGGATGAACTCACTGAAGACCCGCTGCTGTGAGACGTGGGGGGGGGGGGCACTTTTTTTCAAGTCTGTTTTCATTTTCTAAAACTTAAAATGGCAGGCAACAACATGCATGCTGTAAAATATTATACGAATTTGTGTTGCTTATTTGCGTTTGAAGTTTCGAAATGTGACGGTATATTGCCTTTAGTCATCTGCTGTTGTTTGGTGGACATGTGCGTCCGTTAAGGAGTAAAAAAAAAAACCCATCTCGGTGGACCTTCAACTAAACCAGTTTTCAGACGGGGCAGGCGGTAGACCGTCAGCTAAAATAAAACATTACCGTCAGCTATGGGCACGATCGGCTCGGCTCGGGCCCGTTTTATTCGATACGATAGGTGGGATTTTTAAAAAAATTAAAAATTTT
>NW_004797414.1:517566-522936 GCF_000002075.1 Aplysia californica
CACACACACACACACACACAAACGCACACGCACACGCACACACACATCCACACACACACGCACGCACGCACACACATACTCACACACACACAGACACGCCTCCATCGTGGGCAACACCCACTCATTTTGAACTGAGTTTCAGGGCTAGGCTACCATGTTCCTGTGACGATGCCATTTCCGCCGGATGCCTCTACCAATGGTAGACAGAAAAGCCAAGATGGCGCTGGGCAGTACTCAGAAAAACCTGGGTGCAATGCTGAGCAAGATACAGGGCGTTCTTGTTCCGCCGAAGCTGGTTGTAGTTGACAGAAAAACGATAGAAAAATCATGGAAAATGATGGACAAAGTGGTGAAATTGTGTCAACATCCGAGGATGAATCTACGGAACAGTCCGCCATTCATCTTGGACATTCTTCCTGATACTTATCAACACTTACGCACGATCGTAATGATTTGTTCCAAACATGACGACAAATTACAAACGTTGAATGAGTGCGAGTATTTCAGAACTTTTATAGAAAATCTTATGAATAAATGTAAGAACACCATCAAGCTGTTTCGTGATGGTAAAGATAAAATGTATGATGAAAATTCACATTATCGTCGAAACCTCACGAAACTCAGTCTTGTGTTTTCACACATGTTGGCGGAGGTAAAGGCAATTTACCCAAGTGGGACATTTGCAGGAGACAACTTTAGGATAACGAAAGGTGATGCTGCTGACTGGTGGAAAAAATCCTTTGGTGACAAGTAGGTATCATTAAAAATTGTACAGTAAGTCTCCACACTAACACTTGGACTTGGTGACAAAGGAATACCGAGGGGGGCTTGCTTGCAATTGCTACTTCCCAAAACGGAAAGTGATCCTCATTCATTTTTCGAAGATGTCATAGATCTATTACTTGTCCTGTTTTTCGCTGTTCAACAGTAGACGACTGCTTGGTTCAAAAAAAGAGATTTAACAATTTACAAAAATGAGGTTCACAGTGACTGGAAGAAAGTCGAGTTAGAACCCAGTTTTGGGGGGCTAAAGTTGGCTTTAAACTGTGTAAACTTACTGTTGAAGTTTTTGGCAGTAAACTGTATCTCGATAAAACATATCGAGGCCAAAATGAGTGCAGAATTTTGTTGTCCTCAACCAAGTAAATTATAAATCAAGGACTTGGATATTTTGTTCAAAGAGCCTTCTCTTCTCATCAAATTGAATGGGTTTCATTGATGAAGAATAATGAAGACTAGATAGAGGGCTAGATCTAATTCAGAAGTTGTTTAATTTCAAAGTCAAACATGTTACAAACTGTTGAAGGTGCAGGCTTGCTTTATTGTATGAAGAATAGAGGTATTAGACTTGGGTTAGACTTTACTTTGAGGAGCCTTACTTTGAGACACAAGTGTAGTTCTCTTTTTGTTTACTTCCTGGTTCAAGGGGACTGGTCTGCTGATTCAGGTCCTGCTTGATTCATGATATATAATATGAGGCCTTCGATAATATGATATTCCAAGTCTTTCTTTCCAAAGTGCTTTAATTTTAGATTTTATTTTGAAGAATAATCCCTTACATGTCAATATCAGTGCTTCTGTTTTTTGTTTTTTTGTGCTGTGCAATAGGCACTAAATTAAAAACGAAAACCCCCCCCAGCCCTATCTTAACCTATAATTGAAGGGAAAATATACCCTCAAGAGCTGTTTCCTTGTTACTTGATCTCTAATAGACCCAAACTTAATTTCAAGTTATAAATCTAGGGTAATGATGGCTTTCATTGCCCCTAAAACTAAAACTTTGAATTCCTCCCTCAAAAGAAATGAGTACATCGTCAGAGTTTTTAAAGTTCGTCTATTTTGTTCACCACGCTATCCTCTGCCAGTGAATTATGCATGGGTCTTGGAGTTGTGTTTTTGTGTGTGTGTCTGTGTGTGTGTGTATGTGTAAGTGTAAGTGTGTTAGTGTTAAATATGGTAAGTTATTTTATGTGTGCATTTTCTGTCTTTAGATTTTTGTTTGAACTTTTGAGCACTTTTGATAATTCTGCTTTGTACAGCGCAAAGAGTCTTTTTTTTATAGGGTGGATTTTAGACTATTTTCTAAGTGTTTTCCGGCATCTGCTCTTCACATGCCTTAGTCTAAGACTTTTAGAAAAAGGACTTTAAAATTATTTTTTGAAATGTAGTTCTACAAAACCTCAATTAAATTAAAAAAAACTCGCCTTCAACATAAACACCTCTTAAAAAATATAATTTATAATTTAAGGCTCCAGCACCCTGTGAACATTCTGTTGTACACACTGGTACTAAAAACATTATAATTTAGAAAGGAAGTAGAGTTATAAACGAAGAAATTGAACAATGAAAAGTCTCTGGCTACTTGACGATCGACATTGTGAAACAGCCGAGTTCATAGATTTTCAAGAGGCGGTTTTGTAGTGGCAACAGTTTTCTTAAATACCCATAGACGGATATGTGAATAGTTTTTCCGGAAAAAGCAGATCATATTTTTCTCACAAAATTGTCTTGAATTCAAATTGCCTTGTGGGCACAAATCCAAACAACACCCTTCATCATCAAGAGTATCAGGTTATATAATGAGCTCACCAGACTCGCTTCCCTGTGTAGAGTGCACACACAGCTGGTATTGAGATTCGTTTTGTCACATTGCTTTAAGTATGTGTAAAGTACAAGTAAGACTTTCCTTTAATATAGTCATGTGAGGATGGGTAAGGGTATGGAGGATTGAAGACAGATGGTGTAGTGAGCTGCTGTATTTGGGTGGGTGGTGTGTGAATTATATTAATTTTGTATTATTTGTTGGGTTGTTTCGGTTTGAACATAAATAAAGGTAGGCCCTATGGATCAGGATGTAATTTTATACAAGAGGGATTGGTGGCATGCTTTGAACAGTGTGATCGTGATCGGAAGCGAGGACAATATTATGTATAAATTGTTTTTAAAAAAAATTACTTGTGTGTATGTTAGTTATAAGATTCATCATCATCACTCTTTATATCTTTCTCTTACTTCAACACTGAACAAGAAACCCTACTGCTGGTATTGAGACACATCATTGCACATTATTTGGAGTGGACAGGGATCACAGTTTTCCGCGGATCTGTGATTTTCCACGGTTTTAGAGAATTTCCCAAAATCTGCTCCGCGGTTTTAACCACGCGGCAATCGTTCCACCCCGGCCTGAAGTTGGGCCGCAGTTGGCCTTGAGTAGCCTGAGATCGGTCCTAAGGGTTAGGGTTCTTGGAAAGTAAGTGAAATCTAATATTTGGCGACTCAGAAACACATTTGTCCCTTTTTCGTAAAACTACGGCAACTACAGAGTTGAAAGTTGACAAGTACCTGCAAAGAGATAGATATAGTTCCCCATGGCGGAGCCTGATTTTTGATTTATTCATTTCCTGAATTTAGAAAAATATATTTGACAAAAAGTTCCCCTCCTTCTTTGGTCTTTGTGATTATTCCTCTGAGAAACGAAACAAATGTGTGTGCCAGAAGTGATATTTCGCGAGGCTCATTTGTTTTGAGAGTATAGATAACACCCCAGGGCAGTGAAATGTCTTTAGCAGGGCTTTCAGTCTTCCGCAATTTTGCGGATTTCCGCAAATTAGCTGAATTCAGCAAATGGAAAATTTCGTGAAAATTTGTGCAATTTAAAAAAAAATTTTAATAAAAATTTTAAAATTATTTTCAAAAATGCGAAATAAAAAATTTCCGTTACTAATAGTCAACAATAGCAAACCCATACCGGAAGTGCTCTTTTATTTGAAAGTGTAGACAGTGTCTTTCACTTTCACTTTTTTAAGCTCAAGAAGCAGAGCACCAGCTCTGTAAACAAGAGGAAGAAATGGCGATTGTGGTTCAATATATATATATATATATATATGTCTTGGGCCTGCCAAGAAAAGAAAACTCTAAAGAGAGCTTGATTTTTTTTTTACCAGACTTGTTTGTTTGTAAGTGTTGTTGTGGATTTAAGTTGAATATAAGCTGTCAAGTTATTTAGATCTAGATCTAGATATATATATTTAATATAGAGATCAAGCTGTTAAAATACTATTATGGAAGAGGCTAGCCGTACTTAATGACGGGCTAGCCGTACTTATTCTTAATATGATGGCTAGACTGACCATTAAATAAAAAAATAGGCCTACTGAATTGTAAATATAATTTTTTGGTTTGCAGGTCCTGAAGTATTTGTATTTGAGACGAAACCAGGTGCCTTAATGACAGTGCATGTATTTTAAACCTGTTTTCTAATCTAATGTTAATTAATAGGGCCTAAGATAAGTACGGCTAGACTGGCAGGCTAACCCTACTTAATAATAATATTGATGGCTGAATTATAAATGAAATTTTTAGTTTGCAATGCCTAAAGTATTTGTATTTCAGAAAAAAACGAAAGGTGCCTTACTGACTTTTTGTATTTACACCTGAATAATTACTAGATCTAGATCTAATGAGACCTGTGTACTCAACAGGTTTGAGTCGATAGGGCCAAACCTAAATCTAAGTACGGCTAGACACTCCGGCTAGCAGTACTTAAGTACGGCTAGCCACTTCGTACTATTATTATAAGGATTCTACACCTTATGATGATTATTGTGCAAACCAACACTAGCAGAAAAAAGTTGACATTAACTAACTGTCAAGTCTTATAGATCTAGTTGTGGATGTACAGTATCGGTACAAGGGAAAAAGCGTGGCTTTGGATTTAGAAATATGGATTAACACAAGCAGAAAATTATGGAGGCCTATGCAGGGTATGTTTGTTTTTTCTCACTTATTTTCTTGTTTTAAATTTAGGCTTGAATAGTCAGAAATGGCATACCTTAGGATGCCCTGAAACCAAAAATTCGCAAACATAAGGGGGGCGCCGTTCAGCCCTGGACCCGAAAATCCTTGAAAAATGACATCAGCTGCTGGAAGCTCTGCTTTAGGCCATTCCAAAAGGGGGACATTTCTCCTTCTAATGCCCAGGTAGAATTGTGAATGGGCTGGTCCAACAATGTCATGCTCATAAGTGTGCCTGAACTACAACAGGCAACTGCTGCTTTTTCTTTCCTAATCTTTACTATCGTCATTGTACTCTACTTCTTTTGTTTGTTTGTCGCACTCTTGTGGCTTGCTATTTCCGGGGTGCCTTGATAGTCTAAGCAGACTTTGTGCTGTTTAAGTTAGAGAGGTGAGCAGATTTTGTTGCTGCCCCTTGTGGAAAAGCGGATTATTTTGTAATTTATGCCCTCAGAGTGGTTCAGAGTCTTTAGTTTTGGACCAAACTGTATCAATTCTAAACAATGGCAGATAATTTGCAGAATATTTTCAAAAGGGTGCTGCTTGTACAAAATAGCTTTAAAAAATGGACTGAAT
>NW_004797414.1:523036-528960 GCF_000002075.1 Aplysia californica
GGGGGGGGGGGGGGGGGGGCAGATTGCTTGAAAATAATCCTGTCTCGTCACTTGCTGTTGTGACTTACTTGTGAATCGTAATCTTTACCACTGCAAAAATAATCTAAATAACATCAAACAAAATGAAACAATTCTCCACCCTCCTATGAACCGCAATTGTGTGTCAACGCCGTCGATACAGTGGTCAACACATACACTCCCACATACACTCACACACACACACACACACACACACACACACACACACACACACACACACGCGCGCGCGCGCGCTCACTATATATACGGAATATTTTGACGTTTATGCGTGAAATGAATTTATAGAGATTTGTTTATCATGTGGTAAAAAGTAATATTCTTCTATTGCATTTTTTTCTTTTTTGTGTTTTTGCCTTCTGTCCTAGGACAATATATTTTTTTTGCAGTATCAAATAAAGACTTTTGAGGTTGTTATGGGATTGGTTGTGGGCATAAAAGTGGAAGTAGATGAAATGTATTGTTGGGAAATGAATTGGCTGAGCAAGATTTGGTTAGCTACCTGACCTGAGCAAGACCTAGTTGGTCATAAAACTTTTGTGGCCTTTGAAGGTGGACTGTGAAAGGCAGTGAAGAGTGGAGAGATGAGAGGACAGGAGAGGAAGAAGAAATCATAAACACATATGTGCCCCATAATTTTCTCTTTAAAAGTAACAATGAAAAGAGTGTGTTTGTGTTGCACGTGTCTTGTTTCATGTGCCTGAGAGGATGCTCATGTGTGGGTTATTTATTATCTGTTGCTTGTACCGTGGGTTGGTGGTTGCTCTGATGTTGTTTGCCCTTTCTTTCCTCTCTTAAACGTCTAGAATGTCCTATGATCTCTCCTTTGTTCTATGTTACTCTCTAGTAACACCTTTTATTGCTGGCACTTATATTATGACTTATTTGTTTTGCAAGTGCCAACTAAAACTAAAAATTAATGCTAGGGTGGTTAGCAGATATCTTGCTCTGGTATGGTTTGCTCCTTCTTTCCTCTTTATCGAACTTCTATTTTGTTCTTGTAATCTCTCTGCCTTCTTTTTTCATGCTTGCTGTACTCTCTTGTAACATCTCTAATCATGGCGCTTTTAAATATGACCTAATTGTTTTGCTAATGCTGAAATATTTGTGCTCAAATAAATTAAAGTTCTTGCCGTTGTTGTTCCTCTTTGAATCTAGCTTACTGCACGGACTCCATCTCCACTTGAAAAGGTCCATATTTGTATTGAGTTTCCCTCTGGTAGTCATATATTCATGATGTGGGCGGTTAGTAGGTGCTCTAGTGGATTTGATTTTTCTCCTTTTAATTTATTTTTCAGGGTAACTTGTGTGTCTGTGGGTGGTTGGCGGGTGCACTAGTGTGGTTTGCTCCTTCTTTCCCATCAAACATCTATTGTCTTCATGTCTTCTCCTTTTTTTTTTTGTGTTTGATACTCTCTTGTTACACCTGTAATCTTCGGCACTTATATTACCTTATGTTGCAAGTGCCGTAAAACTCTTACAAAAGAAAACAAAATCTTCTCCTCTTTTGTGTGCGTTACTCTCTTGTGGCACCTGTAATCTTCAGCACTTGTAAAACCTATATTTTGCAAATGCCGTAAAACTCTTACCAATACTAAAACTAAACTTTTTTTGGTTCCTGGTTTATCTCGGCTTTCTGTTGTAAAGATAATATTTTTATCTTTTGACATTGTCAGTAGTGTGTGTTCAGTCAACACGAGAGTCTAGACGCCTAGGGAGAGAGAAGTGGTGTCTCAGGCTGTTGCGTAGTTAGCTCCTTAAGTCTCTCCTTTCAGCATCACCATTATCCGGGTCCGGATCTGCTCTTTCTCTGCGCGCTTACTTGACCTTATCGTGTGGAGAGGTTTGTGAACTACTTTTTGTTTAACTGGTGCACACACGCACACAGGGTTTGGGGTTTTTTTTCCTTGTTTTTTTTTTGGTGTTTATGTGTGTGTGTATCTCCTGGGGTTTGTATAGGCACGCAAGCACACGCACACACACACACACACACACACTGGCGCACGCACACACACACACACACACACACACACACACAAACACACACACACACACACATACTCTCTCTCTTTCTCTCTCTCTCTCTCTCAACCCCCCCCCAACCAGGGCAGTGCTACTGACTGAAGTGTCTTTAGGCCTTTCCCAAAGAAGGGCTATTAACATGTTCTTTTATGCACAACAATGTCATGCTCATACTGTGCCATAACAACATAGGGCAAACTGCTGCTTTTTCTTTCCTCATCCTTACTATCATCATTTCCCTCTACTTCTTAACAAATGTTTGTCACTCTCTTGTGAACTGATTTTTCCGGGGTGCCTTGATAATCAAAACAGACTTTGTTCGGTTGAGGCTAGAGAGGTGAGTGGAGTAAGCCTGATTCCCTGTTTAAACGTTTCTGTTGACATCCACCATTTGGCGCTCATATGACCTTGCAGTTGCGAGCGCCGTAAAACCTTACTAAAACACACTCTCACTCACACTAGTGCAGGTACAGGCACATTTTGTCTTGGCGACTGGTGTGTTCATATGTAACGTAGAACATAATAAACAAAAAGTTGCTCTAGGCTTTAACACACTCTTTCACAACAAACGCATGGTATGGACTCATGTGTTGTTCAAACACTTAATGCCATATATTATATATATGTAATTTTTTTGATACATACACGTACACACATCTGGGTTAGCTAATCTAGAGGTTGGGCTCTGGAACACATACGGTGAAAGATCTGGAAAGAGGGTTTAGATTTGGGTAGGGGGGGGGGTTGTTGTGGGAAATGGGGGCACAAATGATGCCTTTCCCCCTGTACACACACTTACAGGCGGCAGAGAGAGATTGTTTGGAGAGACACGTTACGTGAGCAACTTCAAAATTTAAAGTGATGTGCCATAGCCTAGGCTAGGCCAAAAAGAAAAAGAAGAGGAGAGCGTGTAGTGTGTGATTCCTGATTCATTGAAAGAGGGTCGTTGATGCTCAGGCATAAAGCGCGCATCCACTCCACCAGTTCTACTGTAGGCCTACCGGTACGATAGACTGCACTAGCAACAAACCGAGAAAAAGATGGCTTCCCACAAATACTAAAGGAATTGCTTCTCAATCGAATTGAAGGCCGAGATAATCAATGAAGTTGACAATTAAAGGAAGACTAATTAATATAAACGCTAATTTTATTAATATAATGGAAGGGATGTAATCATGTAGATATTTAGGAATTTTTAGGTAATTTCTCCTTTGCATTCCTATAGCGGGGACTCGCCTGTAGCGGGGTTTTTCTTCTGGAATCAAAAGTCCCGCTATAGCAGTGTTCTACTGTGTACATACACTAACATGCACGAACACATAAAACACCCACACTATCATGGGTGGTTGGCAAGTGCTGAAACTAAACTTTCTTGTGTATGTGGTTAGGGGGTGCTCTGTAGTGGTTTGCTGTCGTCTTTCCAATCAAGCACTTTTCATTCTCATCTCTAATCTTCAGCACTTTTGCGACCTTATTGTGTTGCAAGTTCCATAAATGTACTAAAACTAAAAACACACACTCTCAAAATTAATCCTCAGTCGACTTTTTTTTGTTTTGGGGACAAATATTTGCCTGCTCGGGTGCTCTGTTGTGGTTTGCTCCTTCTTGTCTCCAAGTAAACATCTTTCCTATCACCCGTATCTCTCCCCCTTCTTTTCTTTGTATGTTGCCTTCAAGTAACACCTGGCACATATGGGATCATTTGTTTGCAAGTGTCGTAAAACTCTAACAAGAACTTAAAACACACACACACGCACGCAGGCACACATCCACACACACACACACACACACACACACACACACTCCACGCACACACACACACACACTCCTCGCACGCACACACACACACACACACACATACACACACACACACACACACACACACACACACACTTACACTCAGAATTCATTCTCACTCAAATTTTTATTTTTAATGTTGGGGGACAGTTATTATATGTGTGTGCATTCACCGCCTCTCACATAATTTAAGCTTGGTACACATTCTTTTTGAGCTCACACATAGGCTATCACAGCACTCTGTCACGAGCACTCACTACACTAGCGTACTGTGAATAACCAGTCGCTGGCTGAAGTGTGCGTGGCGAGACGGAGGGCTGGAGTAAGTGAAAATTGGATGGGGTCTCCAGTTTCCTCCCCGTTGCCGCCCGCCCCCTTAGACCCGGCCTGTGAAGTGGGTCAAGTGTGAGGCCCTTACCCAGACTCTTATTTTGTTACTCCCCCCCTCCCTTCCTCATGATGTGACAAGTTGATAGAAATTGCGGAAATCAGATGTTCTCTCTTCAGTTTGTCACAAATTTATGGACACTACATGATGATTGGCGAGCAAGCTTTCCTGTACTGTCTCTACTTGACTACATTTTCAGCTCAGTGTACATTGGTCTTGTATCAAAGATGTAGTAGAGAGGGTGTTTGGCGGGTGCTCTAGTGTGGTTTGCTCCTCCTTTCTTAGCAAACGTCTATCTTCCTCCTTATTCTCATCCTTCTTTGTGTTTGTTAGTTACTCTCGTCTTGTAACATCCTCTAAGCTTTGTCACTTATATGACCTAATTGTGTTGCAAATGCTGTACAACTCCTATGAAAACATCAAAGATGTAGATAGTGCTATTTTAAAATGTAAATAATAGTTTGTTTTTACCATTAATTTTTTACCACAAATTTTAAACTTCAACCTAAAGTAAAACCAAGCCGTGCTGTGAACCAACATGAAAAGAACCCACTTGTGTTCCACACACTTTATATTAAATATAAATATGACCTTACGCAGAGTCGCGAGCACCATAAAACTCTTACCAAACTTAACAATGAACAGGCAGCTTAGTCAAAGTAGGAAGTGAGTACTTCTATCACTATTATAATATAGTGTAAAGAGCATACAACTTGCATTCGAGTGGGGACATGCGCTATACTAATGCTATTTATTATTATTATCATTGAATCAGTGACAGATAAACGTAGGTGCGCTTATATTACCTTATGCAGTTGCGAGTGCCGTAAAACCCTGTACTAAACAATAAAACGTAGGTGGTTGGGGGGGTCGTTCCCGTGGGGATTTTATCCTTTTTTTCCTATCAAATTTATAACTCCTTTAATCTCTCTTTTCTGCGTGTATATTATTTTCTAGTAACACCTCTAATTTTCTGTACTTCTGTGACATATTTGCATTGCAAAACTCGAACCAAAACAAAAAAACCTGTAAGAGTTGAACGTTGGTGTTGCGTTTGAAGTTGTTCAGATTTTCTTGCTCTCTTTCGTGTGGTTGCAGTTAGTTGTAACTTTTTTTTTGCATGCGAAGTTTACCAATCTTGGTCGAGATCAGGCTTGTAGTGCATACAAGATACATATGTACTTCGTTCTCAAGAAAGTGTCAAAAGCAATACATACAGAAGCTGCTGGCAACATCTTTTAGGCTTTAAAATATAGAATTTTTTTCGTTGTATCTGAAATGAGAAAGGAGTAAATCTTGGTATTGTGTGTTATCTTTGGGCTAAAGTCAAAAGGCTGCGGGGAAGTAATTGAGGAAATCTAGAAAAAGAACGAGTTGAGTTTTTTCACTGGATATAACTTCGGAGTTTAACTGAATACTTATACTAACCACGACTTATGAAATACTCTTGCTGTAAATTTGTACTACTCACATCGTGTGTTTGACCTTTTGAGGACCGTGAAAACTTAAGATACACGCACAGGCATGTTCATTGTAGTAGCTCACACATACACACACTTGTAATTCTTTTTCCACTTGAAGATTTTTCTGCCTGGTTTTATGTGTCTGCTTTTCTGTCTTTCTCTGTCTGTCTGTCTGTCTGTCTGTCTGTCTGTCTGTCTGTCTGTCTGTCTGTCTGTCT
>NW_004797414.1:529060-551554 GCF_000002075.1 Aplysia californica
TGTTGTATCCCTCTGGCACTGACAGGCAGGGTTGGAAGCCCCCCCCCCCCCCCTCCCACCTCATTAAATGATCTAAATTGTGTCGGTGGGGGCGTGAAACATCTCCATAAACAAAAGAATTTAAGATGGTTGGTGCTCCTGTTCTGCTGTGAGTGTTGTGAGAGGGAAGTCATAGTATAACATAAGGGGCACATGCACACTACATACAGATATATGTTCTCTCTTCTTGTCTGTCTGTCTGTCTGTCTGTCTGTCTGTCTGTCTGTCTGTCTGTCTGTCTGTTTGTCTGTCTGTCTGTTTGTCTCTCTCTCTGTCTCTCTTTCTGTCTGTCTCTCTCTTTATTTTTTCCCCTCTCTCTTTGCCAGGAAAGAACATTGAGTTATTTCATGACTACGGTTCATTATATAATGGTACTAAGAAGGGGGGAGGGGGATATACTTGTTTATTGTTGTTGTTGTTTTTGTACATAGACAGTGTAGTGAATAGAACTCCACATCAGTGAGAGATACAACCTCTTTCTAGTGGTGGAAAAGCGAACATTTTTTTGAATCTTATGCTCATGTGTACTCGAGTGATTTTCAATCATGATTTATTACTATTGAATATTGCAACCAGCGCCTCTCCTTTTTTCTTCCTCGTCTTGTATAGTTCTTAAAACTGGACCAAGTGCTCCGCTACAGTTAAAAATAACCTGTATTATGATTATTTATGGCCAAGAATGGCCTTGAACTGATACAAAACTAAAATAGATGTCAGGGGGAACGAATACATTCAAGCGTGCTCATAGCGAAATTGGTGGGGCGTTGAAATCTTTACGAGTTTCATTATGTATGTGCTTTTAATACAACTCTTACATACTTGAAAAAATTTGGGGTGGGTGGTTGTCGGGTGCTCTGGTGTGGTCTGCTCCTTCTCTCCTATCGAATATCTGTCATCCTTCTCCTCCTTCCTTACCCCCGCCGGGGCGGTGCTACTAACTGAAGTGTCTTTAGGCCATTCCCCAAGGGGGGGGGGGGGAGGAGGACATTAACATCTTGAGTTCTTATACACAGAGTAGAATTGTAATTGTAAATGGGCTGAATCATCAATGATGCTCATTACCGTGCCTGGACTGCAACAGGGAACTACCACCTTTTCTTTCCTAATCCTTGCTATCGTCATTTTTCCACTACTTCTTTTGTATGTTTGTCACACTCCTGTGATGCGCTATTTCTGAGGTGCCTTGATAGTCGAAGCTGACATTTTGCTGTCGAAGCTAGAGAGGTGAGCAGAGTAAGTCTGATTCCCTGTAAGGACTTCTCTGTTGACATCCACCCCTTGGCGCTCATTTGACCTTATGCAGTTACGAGCGCCAAAAGTAAGTTTATTCAGTGTTTAAGGCGACTGGCCCACATCACATCACATAAAACTGTCATTTGATAAAGTTTCCATAATGAATAAGTACAGGTTGTACACATATTTCTTATCATTGGTCGAACATTGCATATTTCTGTCTCTGGGTCGAGTCAGGCTGGGAGGGATTAATAATTTCCTTTGATGGATAAAGTGTGAACAATAGAAAGTAAAGTGAAATTTATCTTCAATTTCATGAGAGTTACACCTCTCACATAAGGGCGAATAAGTTAATTTCCATCAATAGAGATTGTTGTTTTATGGAAGGCTATGGGTTTTTAACAAAGCTATTTATAACTCTTCTGCTCCAATTCCGTGGGAGGTTGGTGATATATTCAGCTGTTTCTTGAAACGGAATTGTAAGAGAGAAAATATTATACTTGCGACAGACTTCTTCCTCTATGTTCTGCACAGAATGATCAACAAGTCTACTTTTTACTTCACTGAGAAAGAGTCTAGTACTTCCAACATATTGAGAAAACCAGGCATATCTAAAACCCAGGGAAAATAATAGGTTTTTAACGTCTGTAGCCCTGTTGACCCTGCCCAGTTCACAGGAGCGATATAATTGCATGTATGTAACATTTCTTTGGATATCTGTCATTTTCTAAGTGTATTAGTCTGCACCAGAATTTAGTGACACAATGCATGTAATCAGAACATGAGTTGGTGCTTCCCACTTCTCTTAGAACTAAACATTTGGGTGTAGTTTTGCCGTGACCCAAAAAGTCTTTCCAGAACTTTACCTGAACATTATCAATCACTTCCCAATTTTTGGTACCCCAAATTTCAGAGCCATAAGCAGCATATTTTTTGCTGTTTCGAAATTTAATTCTTGATTAGAACCGAAAAGCCTTCTTGTTCGAGAAACAATCCGTTGCGAGCGCCGTAAGACGTCTACTAAAACAAACATTTTCTCTCCTCCATTTTTGTGTTTATTACTCTCTTGTAACACTTCTAATCTTCGACACTTATATGACCTTATTGTGTTGCATGTGCCGTAAAACTCTTACTTAAACAAAACACAAAATTTGGGACCGGAAAAATCTGTTTGTTATGTGCGTGCTAGATTGTGTAATATTGTCATTGTGACATGAGGAGTGACTCTAAGATGGGCTGACTTTTTGTTATCTTTGTGTTGAGGAAAAGGAAGAAATCTGCTCGGAGTGGACCCTAAGCTTTGGTCTACTTTTATAAAGCA
The DNA here is from genome assembly GCF_000002075.1 of Aplysia californica. Classification (NCBI taxonomy): domain Eukaryota; kingdom Metazoa; phylum Mollusca; class Gastropoda; order Aplysiida; family Aplysiidae; genus Aplysia; species Aplysia californica. The sequence goes on from NW_004797414.1 coordinate 531,654, forward strand.
TCATGTAGTCAGGGCATAATAGTTGAAGTCAATATCGTATGGAATGTAATCGTCATCTAATTTTTTTAGCTAGATAGTTGGTGGGCACTCTTGCGTGGTTTGCTTCTTTCATGCACCTTCTTTCCTATATATTTTTATCACTCCTTTTTTTCTTTGCATGTTACTCTCTAGTAATCCGTCTAATCTTTGGCATTTGAGTTGCAAATGCCATATTAAACTCTTAGACAACAAAACTAAAAGAAAGCTGCCTGGTCTACTTAAAGTTAAAGCATGTAGTCAGAACAGGTTGGTGATAATTGCAGTTAATATCCTATGGAATGTAGTCTCATCTTCTCTTTTTTTTATGGGTGGTTGGCAGGTACTGGGTGCTCTGGTATGGTTATTATGTTATATTCCTATCAAGCGCCTATAATTTTTGTCTCTCCTTTTTTTCTTTGTATGTAGCCATATAGTAATACCTCTAATCTTTGGAATTTGTATGACGTCATTGAGTTGCAAGTACCGTAAAACTCTTCCCAAACAAAACTAAAAGAAAACTACCTGGATTGGAGCCTAGACTTTGGTCTACTTAAAATATAAAGCATGTGGTTAGAACAGGATGATGATACTTCCCATGAAATGTAATCTCATCTTCTCCCTCTAGGTGGGTGGTTGGTGGGCTCTCTGCTGTTGTTCTGCTCCCTTTTTTCCTACCAAACGCCTATCATATTTATCTTTCTTTTTTTTCTTTGCATGTTGCTCTCTTGTAATACCTCTAATCCTCAACACTTGTATGACCTTATTGAGTTGCAAGTGCCATAAAACTGAGAAAACAAAACAAAAAGAAAACTGCATAGAGTGGAGCCTAGACTTTGGTCTACTTAAAGTAAAGTTAAAGCATGTAGTCAGAACTGGTTGATGATAATTGTAGTCAATATCCAATGGAATGTAATCTCATCTCATCTACTTTTAGGGGAGTGGTTGGTAGGCGCTCTGGTGTGGTTTGCTCCTTCTTTCCTGTCAAACACCTTACACCTATTGTATTTATCTCTCCTTTTCTTCTTTGTATGTTACTCTCTAGTAATACCTGTAATCCTCATCACATATGACTTTAATAGTTACAAGTGCTATAAAACTTTTACAAAACAAAACTCTGCTGTTGATCTGCTCCTTCTTTTCTATCAAATACTTATCGTCCTTATCCCTCCCTTTTTGCATGTCACTTTCTTTAGTAACACTTCTAATACCCCCAGGGGCGGTGCCACTGACTGAAGTGTCATTAGACCAGTCCCAAAAGGGGGATATTAACATCTTCTTATGCACAGTAGAATAGTAAATGGGCTGATTCATCAATATCATGCTCATAACTGTGCCTGAACTGCAACAGAGAACTACTGCTTTTTCTTCCCTAATCCTTACTATCGTCATTTTTTCTCTACTTCTTTTGTCAAGATTTTTTAGTTCAATTTTCAATATTAGCCACATGTATTATGTATGAAAATAGAGGGGAAATAATTACCTGTCTCAACATGTTGCTAAAAATGAGCAATCTTCAGCCTGAGATTTCAGATTCGATTATTACAAAAGTAGGTGTGGTTTTGACGCAGGAAGTAGCAAGCTGTGAAACATGGTGGTGAAGAGGATAATGTAGTTGAAATATCTTTATGGGCTAAAATTTCCCCAGCAATTTCTTGTTTCTCAGTCTTTTTCTTTGTGGTGGGGATGGGGGGGTTTGTTTGAAGTGTTGTGACTGGATAATGGTACAACACTCCCCCCCCCCCCCCTGCAATTTTACGCACTTATTTTCTTGAAAGGGGAGGGGGGGGGGGGTGTATAAATCATGGTTGTTATGTTGTGCTTTGTTAAAATTTCCTGTACAGTTTGTCTGTTCACAAGTCAAAATTGATTGGAACGAGTTTATAAGGGATGTGATTTTTTTGGTTTTAATTTTTTTCTCCCTCATTATGTTCAGCATCTGTTTTCTGTAGCTTGCAAATGCAACTTCTTTAATTTTCAGTTATTTTCAGTTGCATGCCTGATTCTATGTTTTTTGCCTGTCTTCCTTTGTGTTGCATGATACATGTTGGTAAAATAAGTTTGAAAATGTTTTTATTGTTTAGGTGCTAGGTGGATAGTTTAAGTGGACCACTGATAGGTCCTACTTCTTTTCTTTCACTCGGTTGTTTCTGTGTATCTCTCTTACTTTTCCCCCATATTAAAGGACCATTATTATTGTGTCGATGTGCTTCTTTTTATTCAAACAAACGAACAAGGTAGGTCTGTATGGACATGCATATGCGGAAGAATTTGTTCCCCACTTTGTTTAGATATGATTTCCAAACTTGAGCATGCTGACTTTAAGGGTGTTTATTATTATGCTGTAGTTCTTAAAATAAACTCATTTATGCCTTCTTGTTTTGTCTCCCCACCCCCATTCAGAGTGATAGTGCCGTGGAAAGAGTTCAAAATCACGCTCCACGAGAGCCACCCCATCGGCTCCTCCCTGGAGGCTATGGCCCTCAAGTCCACCATAGACCTCACCTGTAACGATGTCATCTCTGTGTTCGAATTTGATGTGTTCTGCAGGTGAGACTCTCCGTTTTTATCTCCTCGCCCCCCGTGTTTCCCCCATTTCTTTCCCCCACATTAGTTTGTGGTTTGTCTTTTTCTTTTGAGACTCGGGGATGCTATTATTCTGGAGGGGGGGGTTTCTCCATTATTTTTACTGAAGGAAGGTCAGAAGTCTATTTCATTGTTTTCAGGGGAAAAAAAGGTTAAACCTCATATTAATTTTTTCTGGTTTATTAACTGTCTTTGTGGTGAGACTTGGGGATACCATTATTCCGTTTCTTAAAATTTTCCTCTTTATTTTTTATTGAAGGAATGTTAGAACAATTGTTATTCTCAGCATGTGGATGGTTAGAAGGCGCCATTGTAGGTCCTACTTCTTTACTTTCCCTCTATTGTTTCTGTCTGTCTGTCTGTCTCTCTTACTTTTTCACAGCTCTAAATGACCATTATTGTGTCGGTGCCTCTCTTTACTCAAACAAACAAACAAAATTCTCAGCATTTATTTTCTGTTTAATCTGATATTAGTTTGGTGTCTATTAACTGTCTTTGTGTTGGCAGTGGCAACGTCGTAAATTTTCTTCTAGTGTTTTTAGTGGTTGGTTGGCAGGTGCTCTGGTGTGGTTTGCTCCTTTTTTCCTATCAAACATCTATTGTTCTTATCTCTTCTCCTTTTTTCCTTCGTATATTACTCTTTTGTAATATAATCTTTATCATTCGTAAAGGTTTTTACAGCACTCACAACTGCATAAGGTCATATGAGCACCAAGGGGTGCGTGTCGACAGAGAAGTCCTTACAGGGAATCAGACTTACTCTGCTTAACTCTCTAGCTTCAAAGGCACAAGGTCTGCTTCGACTATCAAGGCACCTCGGAAATAACAGGTCACAACAGTGTGACAAACATACAAAAGAAGAAGAGGAAATGACAATAGTACGGATTAGGAAAGGAAAAGCAGCAGTTTTCTGTTGCAGATCAGGCATAGTTATGAGCGTGACATGATGAATCAGCCCATTTAAAATTCTACTGTGCTTGAACGAGAAATGTCCCCCCTTTGGGAATGGCCTAAAGACACTTCAGTCAGTGGCACTGCCGCGAGGGGTTAATATAGTCTGCAATATCTGACACTTATATGACCTATTTATGTTCCACTTAAAGATGAGATGGTAGATGATTTGGACTGGCATCTGTTTTGTGGTCGTTAAGTGCTTCTCCCATGGGTAAAAGTTTGCCAGCTGTGGCCGGAATTTCCGGCAAGAGAAAGCCAGCCGGCATCATGGTGCCGGCAGTCGGCGACGGTCGTCCTTGACCGGACTAGCGTCGATCTGGTGAAGCATTGGTTTCTTTTGTTTACCTACCAACTGTCTAAAAAAAAGTCTGACATGATATGGCGTGCTACACCGACAGTACGGGGGGGATTCGATTATCTTTTCAGGCAAAGCCCCTTGAGATGCTATCAGTTTGAAAGTTTTCAAGCAAAATGGTTCTGACCACCTTTTACCCATGGCTTCACCACAGCGTGCAGAAGAGTTCGATTCTTGTGTGGGGAGAAGTCTTATAGAGTATCTCATGCTTTCTGCTGGAATGTTGTACCCTTCTCTTAGCCCAGGTTGGCTAAAGCTGACCTGGTAAATGATTGTATCGATAGTGGGTGTAAAAACAGTTACATTTTTAAAACATTAAAAAAAAACCCAGTTCTTTATGTGCATGCATATTCATTTATTTAGCCTATATATTTTTACATTTATATTGCAGTAATTTCTAAGTCTTGTGGGAGTAATGCAGGTGGTCTTGTTTGGTTTGCTCCTTCATCCTATCAAACATCTGTCTTCCTTATCTCTCCCTCTCTTTTTTTGTGTTTGTTACTCTCTTATAACTCCTCTAGTCTTCGGCACTTTTACGCCCTAATTGTGTTGCAAGTGCCGTAAAATGCTTACTAAGAACTGAACTATAATAATAAAACTAGACGTCTTTTTTGATGTATACTTCATTTCGGTCTCACCCCACTAATTTCTTTGTTGTCTTCAATGTCGGTGCCCTGTCTACAGGCTCTTCCAACCATGGACCAATCTTTTACGCAACTGGAACGTGCTGGCGGTGACTCACCCTGGCTACGCGGCCTTTTTGACTTACGACGAGGTCAAGGCCAGGCTCCAGAAGTACATCAACAAGCCGGGCAGGTGAGGGAGTTCAGGGAAGGGAAGTTTTTAACCCCCCCCCCCTCCCCCCCCCCCCCCCAGAAATCATGAGTGGGTGGTTGAAGGGCGCCACTGGTAGATCCTGCTTCTTTATTTTGGTTCTCTTGTTTCTGTCTGTCTGTCTTACATTTTCCCAGCATTGAATGACCATTGTTGTGTCGATATGCTTCTCTTTACTAAGACAAATAAACAAAACAAGAATTTGCGGGATGTTTGTTCACTAACTATAATTAAAATTGACCAATGGGTTCAAGACGCTTTTACACACAAAATTGTAAAATGTTGTCTGTCATTTTCTTGCATCAAGCCATTAAAATGAAATGCTGACGTTGGTTTGAAAAGAATAAATTTAAATTAAAGTTCAGGGTATTCTGTTTTTATTATACTGAAGCTCAGGGTTCTTGTTGAAAGGCGATATACGCCCCCACCCCACTTTAGAATGTTGCACTGTATTTTCACTAGACTAGGAACACAATAGAAAGTAATACACACTCACACACACACACACACACACACACACACACACACACACACACACACACACACACACGCACTGTCTCTCTGTCTCTGTCTCTGTCTCTCTGTCTCTCTTTCTCTCTCTCTCTCTCTCTCTCTCTCTCTCTCTCTCTCTCTTTCCCTCCCTCCCTTTTCTATCTTCTATATCTCTCCTTCCTCTCCCTTTTCTTCCCCCCCCCCCCACCACACACACATATACACACACACACGCATACACACACACACACACACACACACTTTTACTTCTTTCTCCCCTCTCGAATCGCGTTTCTGGTAACATTTTTTTTGCTCTCGTCACCACAGCTACGTATTCCGGCTGAGCTGCACCCGGCTGGGCCAGTGGGCCATCGGATACGTCACCACCGATTTCCAGATTCTGCAGACGATCCCGCAGAACAAGTCGTTGTGCCAGGCACTGCTGGATGGCCAGCGTGAAGGATTGTGAGTGGGCACATCTTTTACACAGGGGGGGGGGGGGGGGGGGGGACACGGCCTGCTCAAAGGATTGTGAGTGGCCACATCTTAGAATCTTAAAATTGTCGCTGTCTCTCTCTCCCTTTCTCTCTCTGTGTCTCTCTCTCTCTCTCTCTCTCTCTCTCTCTCTCTCTCTCTCTCTCTCTCTCTCTCTCTCTCTCTCACTCTCTCTCTCTCTCTCTCTCTCTCTCTCTCTCTCTCTCTCTCTCTCTCTCTCTCTCTCTCTCTCTCTCTCTCTATCTCTCTCTCTGGCATGTAAGTCAACATGATTTATTGTATTGTCCCATCGACAATTCCACTAGCTTTGTGTTTTGCAGAAATTCATGTTTTCCCGTTTTTTATTTTATCGAGTTTTTACTGAACAGAAATGCGTTTTATCTCTTCTCTTCTCTTCTACAGCTTTCTCTATCCGGATGGTCGGAGCATCAATCCAGACTTAAGCTTCCTGGTGGCAGACAGCGAAGAGGACCACATCCGGGTGACTCAGGTGGGTGCTGCTTGGACGTCCTAGTGTCCTAGCTGTTTTAACTGTGTGGGAAACTCAAAATTGAGAGAGAGAGAGAGAGAGAGAGAGAGAGAGAAGAATGCTTCTTCTGTGTTAACACATTTATCTATCTAATAATAATATGTGAAATTTATATAGCACTCCACCCCAATTAATTAAAGAAGAAAAATACACACGTACATACATGCTGGTGTGAGCTGTGGTGTATGATTGGGTCGGTTGCATATTTACGTGTATTTGTCAGCTTGTCACTTTATGTCTTTTGAATCGTCACAAATAAACAAACACACACACCTGCTGGCGTGAGCTGTCATGTATGATTGGGTCAGTTGCATATTTATGTATCTTAGCCAGTTTATCATTTCTCGTCTTTGGAATCATTGTGATTAGTGTTATTTTGGTCAGCTGTTCAGATACACTTAGACCAAAATTTAAAAAGCCCACAAAAACCAAGTTTTATTTTACTTTCTTAATCTTTTGTATTGGTTTCATGTGCTCAAGAAATATTTTGATAAAATTTTAATTCTAAATGTTGAAGAAAAAAGACATTTCAATATACTCATATAACATTTTTAAAAACATTTTGTTGTGGGTGGTTGGTGGATGCTGTAGTATGGTTTGGTCCTTCTTTTCTATCAAACATCTGCGGTCCTCATTTCTCCTATATCTTTTCTTTGTATGTTATTCGCATGTGGTCTTTCTTTCCTATCAAACATATGTCGTCGTCATCTCTCCTCTGTCTTTTCTATGTATTTTACTTTCCTGTAATACCTCTAATCTTTTGAGCTATTTGTGTGTGCAAGTGTCATAAAACTCTTGTCAGTCGAAGCAGACTTTGTGCTGTTGAGGCTAGAGAGGTGAGCAGAGTGAGCCTGATTCCCCGTGTGGATATCTCTGTTGACATCCACCCCTTGGTGCTCATTTGACCTCATCGAGTTGCGAGCGCCATAAAACCTTACTCAAACGAACTGTTGCTGAAACAAACAAAAAAACCAACTCCTCAATACTGGTATCTGTGTTTCAGGAACAATACGAGCTGTACTGCGAGATGGGCTCCACCTTCCAGCAGTGCAAGATCTGCGCGGAGAACGACAAAGACATTAGGCTGGAGCCCTGCGGTCACCTGCTCTGCACTCCGTGTCTGACCCAGTGGCAGGTCAGCGAACGGTTGACTGGACGCCAGTCTTTCTGTATTGTTTTTGTGAATTCAGAAATTTTTGCACACACGCACACACACACTCTGTCTCTCTCCCCTCTCTTCCCCCCCCCCCCCCCCCCCCCCCCCCCCCCCCCAACCTCACGACAAAGACATCAGGCTGGAGTCCTGCGGTCACCTGTTCTGTACGTCATGTCTAACCCAGTGGCAGATCAGTTGACAGCTGACTGGACGCCAGTCCTGCTGTAGTGTCTTTGTGATTTAAGAAATTTTGCCAGGTGAATTTTTTTTGAAGCCTGCAAGCAGTGGACAAGGAAATACACATTTAAGTGCTAGGTTATCTGTCTTTGGTTGTGTCAGGACAAAAAGAAAAGAGTTTCCAGGCATGGATTTTATTGTAAGTTTGTAGATGTCCTCCCACGACTGTCTAGACATGTGAGGCTCGAGAAGAACTCACCACGTCTCTTGCATTGTGTTTCTTTGGCATACCTTTAAGGGTGGTGTTGAGGAAAGTATGGTAACTTTTTTATATTTTAGATGTATGCCGAAAATCTCCTGTTATATTTTTGACCCGCTTTAGCCTAATATCTAAGAAAGCCTGTCGGAACCTTAGTTTGAAGTGACCTTTTTGAATAGGCTTTTAGATTATGTTGGTCATCTGACTTTTAGACCTTTAGGTCTAATAAGATTAAATAGAGCAATTTCATTTTTACCTAGTTTTAACCACTGTCAAACAAAAGGGAACAAGCTATAGTGTGTAATAAGTGGGTGCTCTGGTTTGGTTTGCTCCTTCTTTCCTATCGAACGTTTATCAACCTTATCTTTCCTTCATCTTTTTTTTAGTTTGTTACTCTCTTGTAACACCTCTGATTTTTGGCACTTATATGACCTAATTGTGTTCGAAGTGCCGTAAAACTCTTACTAAAACTAAATTAAAACTTCAACATTTATATGACCTAATTATGTTGCAAGTACCATAAAACTTACTAAACAGAAATGCCTCTAATGTTTGGCACTTCTATGATTTTATTTGCATTGCAAGTGCGGTAACAACTAAGCAAAATTAAAAAGAACAAAACAAAAACAACTAACCTTTTAAATCAAACTGTACAGGACTCGGATGGCCAGGGGTGCCCGTGGTGTAGGTGTGAGATCAAAGGCACGGAGCAGGTGATAGTGGACCCATTTGACGAGCGACTGACCACCGCCAAGGCTGCGTCTGGTTCCAAAACGCCGACGCAAGAGGTGGAGGAAGAAGAGGTGAGTTCAGTTAGTTCTAGGTCTTGGGGGGGGGGGGGGGGGGGGGTTGTTTTTGTTGTTGTTCTGTTGCGGTGGTCTCTTTAATGATAGTGGTGGGAGTGTAGAGAGACAGAGCCCGTCTACCCCACCCGTGAATGTCTGATGCTTTTCCTGCCTACCTGTGGGATATCTGATATCTGATCAGGTGGTTGCGGGGTGGGGTGGAGAGGGGGTGTGCACCTGTAGGTATTTTGGATTTTGGCAGGACCCATGTCTGTCTAATTGTGTTGGGGTTGGTTTGTTAGTCTTATAGTTTTGTTTGGTTTTTTTCCCCTCGTTTTCTCTTATGATACAATGCGTTTTGCGATTCCCAGGTACAGGGATGCCAACCAGTACGATTTTACGTATTTTAGTACGATTTTTTTCCGAAAATACACGAATACGACTTTTCATGAAAAAATATGCATCATGGAATGCGAAAAATACAAGATTCAGCTTGGGCGAGTAAACCTAATTATCTCGAGTCCCATCTTTTGTCAAAATAGTATCAGTATCGCAGAACTGGAATTTGAAAACCAAGTCTGATAAGGTCAGTAAGTTCATGTTTGCCGGTCGCAATCGTGATATTATATTCGTTCAGCTTTTCCTCGTCCGGATACTTTTCACTTTCACGCGAATGGGCAGCTATGGCGGCAGGATGAAGCGTATGTGACACCGAGGCTCGATCGGGAAAATTAATATCTTCTTTCGATTTCGTTACCACCGAGAAGTTTGCCAGCAGTTGTCTGATAAAACGCAACATTTGTGACATGCAGGTTGTGCAGTATAAACGCAATGTCGCCGTGCAAATAAAATTTATTCAATGCTCGGGACTCGGCTCTGTGCTGTCACTTGTGAAAAAAAAGCTCGCCATCGTGACCGGTCACTGAACCTGCACGCATTCGCGTCATAAATAAATGCGGCATCGTAGTGAGTAAACACCGTCTTTGGTGGGAGTAACGCTGTGCGTTGTGAAGTATAGGACTACGAAATAGGGGAGGAGATTATTGATTTTTTGGGGGGTGGTTTAATGCAACACCAGAGGACAAAAACTTGGAAACACATTTCAGAATTTTGATTAGAGCTTTCTGCAAAGCGCGCGTTGGTGCAGACCGTGTGTGGAGTCGGGACCCTTCATACTTTGCAAGTCTGTGTTATTGAAATAAAGTGTTCGCGTTTCATTGGATGGGTAATACGCGTAGTAAATTATACCTACAGGGATGAAATTGTAGCTTTCTGTTCAAGACTGGGGAATTTTCAGTGTCACTGCATCTTGCCCGCTCACAGTTGTTACAACTCTCACAGTGCGTGGGTCTATTTAATTGAGCCATTCAAGTTATTGCTTTTCTCTGAGTTTGAGCAATAATTTGAGTCTGTCACTTCATATTATGAATCATGACACCCAGACTGGTTCTTGATAGTCGAAATTCTTGTTCAAGACCCTTCCGAACTCTCAAAGCAGGATTTATTTTTTATATAATAATGAGAGGAAAATGTTACCGGTATATATTAGACTGAAATACTGAAGTCAAACCAGACCACAGTACGACATTTAACACTGACGTGTTGTTGACTGGATACGTGTATATTGTACGCGTGTGTGCTCCCTTTTTCGAGCTGGTGAGCTAGTATTTTTTTTTCAGGAAATATTGCTGGACACCCTGAACATTTTACTATTACTAGTTGGTCGGTCATGGGGAATACACATTTTCCCCTGAAAACACACATTTTCATATTTCCCAATACTCATTTCGGTTTTCTGTGGTTCGCATCTCTGCTGGTACGTCAAAATGTGGAGAATTTTGCGATCCCATAAAGTACCAGGGATGTGATGGGAGTAAACAAATTTATGGGCGGTTGGCGGATGCTCTGGCGTGGTTTGCTATCTCATTCATATCAAACATCATCCTTACTTTCTTTGTATTTTACTCTGTAGTAACACTTAATCTTCGGTACTTATAAGACCTAATTGTGCCGCAAGTGCCTTAAAACTTTAACCAAAGTTACAACTAATCGAAGGGAATGAGAAGAGAACAAGGTAAAGTTTGAAAGGGGTTTAGCTTTGGATGGTCGCGGAGTTCATGTTGACCGTAATTGTATGGTGAAAAGAAACCTGGTATGGAATTTGATTATTAGAAAGTTTGATTAACTTTCAAGTCCTAAGCCTATTTTTTGTTATCATTCCCAGCACTTATTTTAAACTACAAGCATGCACTACCCACCAAAATGTTGCCGAAAAAATAAATGGAGATTGATATATGAAGATACAGGTGCTTTAAAGGCAAGCAGGTATTTATGATGAATGAGCAAAATAAGAATAATGATGCAGCATCTAATCAGTAGATGTGCTCACTTCTAAGAGTTAAAAAGAATCACATGGATATTGAAGTGTTCTTGCAGATGGGCTTTATACGATTTATCTGTGTTGCAAGTGCTGTAAAACTCTGTCTAGGAAATAAAACAGGATGACTCAACTCGATGTGGAACCGAATTCACTGTTGCGGCAACTGTAAGTTCACGTGTTTGAATCTCTTAAGGGGCCTGATTTTGTGCCCTTGGGAAAGGCACTTTGCTCGAATTTTCCTCATTTCACCGAGATGGGATTAGGTACAGATGTAAAGACAGCAAAATTTGTCAATTTGTTAGTGTTTGAGTACGTGCAATCCACAACTTGCACTGTGTACGTCCCGGGAAACTGAGAAAGCCCCTGAGAGCTCTTGGGTCTGCTTGGGTAATAATAGTTGGAAAGCGCATAGAGCATACTGTAGAGCGTGGATATGCGCGATATGAATTCAGTTATTCTTATAAACAGATGTTTCTGTTGTGTATTTTGCAGGAAGGAGGGGGCATGGCCAGTCTACATGCGCTTGCTGTAGGAGCTAGAGTAAGTAGGCTCGTGTGGGGGTGGCTGTGGTGGTGGTGGCGGCAGCAGTTGGTGTTTTTGTTTGTTTTTTCTTTTGTTATTGGTTTGTTTTTTGTTGGTTGATTTTGTGGTTTATGGGGGCGGCTTTGGTCTTGGTGGCAACTTGGGGTTGGGTTTTTTTTTTCACCTTTTTTTGTTGTTGTTGGTTGGTTTTACAAACCTGCCAAGTGCTCCGATAATATGGAACCCCTCAATTTAAAAAATTTGTTTTGCTCGTTGCGTCTACATGTCCTTTAGTGAGAACAAGACAGGTATATTTGGAGATTTTAGTCAGTGTTCGTGTGGACTCCTGCTGTTCTCTCTATTTATAATTTTTTTAAATATGTGGCTTGTAATGTGACGATAGTTGTTTAAAAAAAATAAAATTAGTATTATCAAAATGGAACAAGATACAGTCGAACCTGCCCTGACGGCCACCTCTATAAGACGGCCACCTGTACAAACGGCCACTTTCCATTTCCCCCCTTGCGTTTTTTCTATATAATTTAACTGTGTAAAACGGGCACCTGTCCAACGCGGCCGCGGCCACCATATTTTAACACACAACACATATCACACTAAGCAAAAACACCTGTCTTAGACGGCCACCTTAGTGACTCCATTACGTTTTGTCATAAATTGTGCATTGGCCCCTGGCGTTGTGGGCGAGCCGTCATAATTCAATCACCTGTCGTTGTAGTTAGGTAGTCCCTCCAACCGATCATGTTGCGTAGGCCCCTCCCACTGTTGACCAATAGGTAGGCTACCAATTTTCAGCTGCTGGTGAGGTAAGCGTGTGATCCCTCATAACCCATAAACGATGCCCAGAACTCATACACAAATCGTAAGTGAGATGAGTGGTCACTGTTTACCCAGTCTGTAACAAAGTAACAGTGGACGTCAACATGAACTTGTGACAGAAGCGTCTATCGTTCTCCGAGTGGTGGCGACCCATGTGTTTGTTTTAACATGGCACTCGATTCTTCCTTATCTGATACATTTCGTTTTATTGTCCCCCTTGTGCAAAATCAGCAACAAAATAAAAATTACAAACAAAATACAAACTAACAACAAAAACAACAACAATGCGGCTATTTTCGATTGGGACCTCAGATGGAAATGGTTTTTCTTCTTTATCTTGATCAGCCCTGCCTAAGACGGCCACCTGTCTTATACGGCCACTTTTCTCCTTGACAATGGGTGGCCGTCTTACACAGGTTTGACTGTAAATAGATCAAAGCAGCAAAAGGCAAAAATAAAAAAATTGGTTGAAAGTGCTTTTAAAACTTCTTTGCAAGTAGTTGATGTGGTTTGCTCCTTCTTTCATGTTAGACATGTACCGGCCTTATCTGTCCTCCTTTCTTTGTATGTTACTCTTTAGTAACACCTCTAACTTTCGGTCCTCATATGACCTATTTGTGTTGCAAGCGCTTTTAAACACTTATAAAAACTAAAAAGCTACCCTGTTTCTGATAAAAATTATATTGGTTGATATGATAAATAGATGAAAATAAACAAAGGCAAAAATACAAGATTTGACTAATGTTTACTCTCCCCACCAACCCACTCCCTATTATTTGTTTCAGTCTCGTGATGGAAGCTCGCCTTTTGACTCGCCCGCACTGTCCAAAAGGCCTGGTCAACCCAACCCAGATATACCACCGCCGGTGCCCCCTCGCACAGTCTCCCCCTTCCCTTCTCCATGCACCTCGCCAAAGCCTCCCAGGTAAAAAGACCAGTGGGCTGCTTATTTGTTTGTTTGTTTGTTTTATAAGTAAGACGGACAGACACAAGCAACAGAGGGAAAGTAAAGAAGTAGGACCCACCACTGGCACCCTCGATAAAGAGAAGCATCATCATCATCATCATTGCCTTTCTCACCCTGCACCAGGGTATAGGCCACGGACAAACACTTTCCACCTTTCTCTGTCCTGGGCTAGCCTCTTGATGTTATTCCATGTCTTTCCACTTTTCTGTACATCGATTTCTGTGATTCTTCTCCAGGTTCCACGCGGTCTTCCCCTTGATCTCTTACCCTGTGACTTCCTGAGAGTATGTCCAATTCATCGCCACCACTTTCTTCCTTCCTCATCTCTGACTGGGATCTGTCTTGTTTTCATTAACACTTCCACATTGGTGACCCTCTCTGTCCATCTGATCCTCAGTAACTTTCTTAGACACCTGTTCTAGAAAAGCTGGATCCTCTTTATGCAAGTCTGTGATGTGTTCCATATCTCACATCCATACAACAGGACCGACTTCACATTTGAATTGAAAATCCTCAGCTTTGTTCGAAGTGAGATATTTCTGGTCTTCCAAATCCTATCCCAAGGTATGTAAGCAGCCTGGGCTTTTCCAATGCGAGACTTTATTTCAGCACCTGTTTCTCCCTTTCTGTCAATTATACTCGTAAGATAGTAGAAGGATTCAACGTCTTCTTGTGCATTTACTTCTTTTGTGACCTGCTCCTTTCATTATGCATCTGTCCATAGGACCTTTGACTTTCCGGGGTGGATCCTCAATCCAACAGACTCCGAAAAGAGAAGCATATGAACATAAAAATGGTTTAGTGCTGGGACAAAGTAAGACAGAAAGACTGACAGAAACAACAGAGGGAAAGTAAAGAAGTAGGACATACTAGAAGTGCCCTCCGACCACCAGCTCGACTGCTGCTGGCCACAGTTCTTGTTAGCACGCACAGGGCATACTGTTTGAAATATGGTTTTGAGAATGCCCAGAAACGTGATTGCCTTATCTAGCAATGCCAATCGGGCTTCCGCGTGCTGCGAAATTTTGGTCCCCGTTCGGGGGTGAATTTTTGGACCGGGTCGGAACGTAAGTGACTAACTTTCTCAACCTCGTTCTGCGCTATTTCTAGATCAATGTGAGTGAAACTTGGCAACCAATCAGAAAATGGGACAAACTAATGATTTGTGGACGTCGAAGTTTGTACCCATAAATTAACCTATACTTTAGGTGTCGGAAACACTTTCGTATCGGGTACACTGCAAACTATAAGAAGCTTGATATTCGACGTTGAGAAGGTAAGAGATCTATCTTCCTCTATAGTGAGCTCAAATTTGAACATTCTGTGTCAAGTATTTGTTTAAAATTGATCATAAATGTACCACTACCCCCCTGCCCTAAGCGGCTTCGCACGGAGACCGGCCATTTTCCCCTCACTCCTTCGGCAAATGTATGTGACCCACAAATCCCTGCATGACTATTCCAAGCCCGTTTATTGGTCACTTGAAATAGGGCAGTGGCAGGCGCGCGCATCCGGTTGTTTTTCTCTCTGTTCCCCTGTAACACCGTAATGGGGGTATTCCGAGGCGAGCTTATTTTGCCTCGCGGTTTTCGCATCTCAGTGGTAAAAAAGGGGTTTTTATTGAACGACATTTTAGATTGAATTAAATTATATTTTATAGTTGGCATGGTCTTCAAAGAAAGCTTTGCCATTATTTAGTCACGCTGCCAACATTATATTCTTAAAGATCCCATGTTGTGATACGATGCTGTAAATAAAATGCTCTCTTCCCGACACCCCTTTTTCGCAAAATCAAAATATGTAAACCAAAATTTTAATTATAGCTGAATAACTACGAAATGGTTAGTAATTCTGACTGCAGAAATGATTTTTCCAGCCAAAAACACATTGGGTAGCGAAGTTTCTTTCTAACACTCAAATTAGTTACTGAGATATAATCGGTTTTCTGACAGAATCTACTACACCGTGGTCCACTTTTAGAAGTATTTTCCTATATATGGGTCATCCATATTTTGCCGAATTTTATTACCCCATAACTTTTTTATTTATGAACCGATTCTTAAAATTCAAAAGGCATAATTCTTAGAATTGAAAACTCTTTCATCCAGACCGAAGGGCTAGAACCCAAATGGCCGCTGGATCGGAAAAGTAAAGTAAAGTAAAACTCTTTCTTAAATGCCAAATAAAAAAAGGGCTAAAGTGAAAAATTAAATTTTCATTGACATTGCTACCTTATCTGAAATAGTACTGGAAACCAAATCGAAAAGAAGAAAGAAGAGGTAGACCAACTGGCAGTTGTGGGAGTACAGTCAGGGACGAGACAATCACTCAAAGCCTGGATGTGTCAAAGCTAGGGGAAGTGGCCTGGGCCAGACAAGCGTGGCGTCGTCTGTTTTTTTGTGCTGTGTACCTGACAGTAAGGGAGAATGTCAACGCACAGGTGCGCCGCAGGGTACATACATATGTATGCCCTCACATGTTTGCACATACAAACATACACCCATGTACGTACGTGCATTCATGCTCGTACATGGATGGCTGTGTGCTGCTCTGGTGTGGTTTGCTCCTTTCCTATCAAACATCTATTTTCCTTTTCTCTTCTCCCTCCTATCTTTGTATGTTACGTTTTAGTAACACCTCTAATCCTCGGCAATAATATATGACCTATGTGTGCTGCGAGGCTTACTGATACTACAACATTGAATTTATATTTTATTTATTTTTCTCTCGTCCTTTGTTTTCTACTTTTATCTAATTTCGTTCTGTTGTCTTTTGTCCTTTGTTTTCTACATATATCTATCTAATTTCATTCTTTTGTCCTTTGTTTTCTACATATATCTATCTAATTTCATTCTTTTGTCCTTTGTTTTCTACATATATCTGTCTAATTTCATTCTTTTGTCCTTTGTTTTCTACATATATCTGTCTAATTTCATTCTTTTGTCCTTTGTTTTCTACTTTTATCTAATTTCGTTCTGTTGTCTTTTGTCCTTTGTTTTCTACATATATCTATCTAATTTCATTCTTTTGTCCTTTGTTTTCTACTTATATGTAATTTCGTTCTGTTGTCTTTTGTCCTTTGTTTTCTACATATATCTATCTAATTTCATTCTTTTGTCCTTTGTTTTCTACATATATCTATCTAATTTCATTCTTTTGTCCTTTGTTTTCTACATATATCTATCTAATTTCATTCTTTTGTCCTTTGTTTTCTACATATATCTATCTAATTTCATTCTTTTGTCCTTTGTTTTCTACATATATCTATCTAATTTCATTCTTTTGTCCTTTGTTTGCTACATATATCTATCTAATTTCATTCTTTTGTCCTTTGTTTGCTACATATATCTATCTAATTTCATTCTTTTGTCCTTTGTTTTCTACTTATATGTAATTTCATTTTGTTGTCTTTTTTCCTTTGTTTTTTACTTCTGTCTTATTTCAACTTGTCGTCTCTTGTCGTCCTTTGTTTCCATTAGGAGGCAACTCCCTCTGACCCCACCGAGTGACTCGCTGCGGAGTCCCGAGACGACGGCCTCACACCCTGGGGTGCGGCCAAACTTCCCCACAAACGCTGCTAGTTCTGGTTAGTTTGTAGTCTGTAGTCGGAATGATATTTTGGTTATACGAGTTTGGCCTACAGAATGGGGGGGGGGGTGTATTATTTTCTACGGGGTCAAAGAATAACATCTGCAGGGATACTGTGTGTTGAAAGATTCCACTAAACCGTATGTAGGTCTGGTCTCCTGTAAAGAGTCAGCAGTGGGTGGTTGGCGGGTGCTCTGGTGTGGTTAGCTCCTTCTTTCCTATCAAACATCTATCGTCCTTATCTCCGCCTTCTTCTTTTTTATATTTGTTACTCTCTTGTAACGCCTCTAAACTTCTGGCGCTCATATGACCTTATGCAGTTGCGAGCGCCGTAAAGCCTCTACTAAGACAAAGAGTCAGTTGGTTGAGGACTAACTAGCCAACCCTGTAAAAACTGAAAGAAGCTACCAGCAACACAAGCAAATACATCAAATATTTTGTTTTCCTTTCCCAGTCCTATCAAAATGACACTGTTTGATAAGTGTACAATTATGCACCTGATGTCTTAGAAAGCTATGTTCAATTTTCTCCCTCTATTTTGGGAGTACGAACCATTTTTTCAAGACTTATCCCTGTCCCTTTGTAGACATAAGAAATTGTGGGTGGTTGGGGGGTGTGGTTTGCTCCTTCTTTCCTATCAAACCTGTATCGTCCTTATCTCTCCTCCCTTCTTTTTTATGTTTGTTACTCTCTCGTAACACCTCTAATCTTCGGCACCCATATGACCTTATTAAGTGCCATACGATAAAACTCTTACTGAAACCAAAAAAACCCACAAAAAAAGACTTAGGCCTGTCCGTTTGTAGACTAGATAACATCATGTACCTTGTTTCTCGACAGGGATTTCATACGCGGAGCTACGCTATGACGTCCCTGCACCAGACTACGAAGGTGCCAACTCGCCCACTGTGCCAGCTCCTTCAGGGGAGGGTCACTACGACCGACCGCTGCCGGGGATTCATCCCGCAGGTGAGTGCTCTCTCCTCAACCAGGCTCATGGGTTTAGATTGGGCCCATGAGTCGAAATGTAAAGCACTGGTGATAGGGGCTTGTGAGTGGAGATCTAAAGTACTGGCGGTAGGGGTTTAGTCGTAGATATATAAAGCACTGGTGATTGGGGTTTAGTAGAGGATATGTAATGAAAGTTCTGAAATGCTATGTATGGTCAACCCTACTATATGGCTGAGAATGCTGGACAATTACTTTGGACAGGGAAAATAAAATAAAAGCAACAGAAATATGGTTTATTAGTAGACTGCTGAGAATACCGTGGAAGGAAAAGAAATCAAATGAGTTAGTGCTTGATGAAGCCCATGTGAGACGCTCACTGTTAAAAACAATCAGGAAACGACAAATGCAGTTTTTGGGACAGCTGAATCGACAAAGGTCTTGTACATCTAGCTCTCACTGGCAAAATTGAAGGCAAAAGAGGCAGGGGTAGGCCAAGAGCAATCTACTTAGGGAACCTAACAAATGGGTAACATGGAAAGTTCAGGGTAGCGTAGCTTTTCTAAGAGCATCTGAACAAAGGAATGAATGGAGAACCATGATCGCCAGAGTCTGTCGCAGATCTGGCTCTGGATGATGATGTAAAGCACTGGCGTTGGGGGCTCAGGAGTGGATATGTTAAGCACTGCTGCCGTAAGCGGACAAAACATCTTTTTTTTTCATTTTGGGGCCAAAAATTTATATTTGCCAAATCGAAAGCCTCATCAGTTTCCTTACTTGTGTGAAAGAAAGGTGAAACTGACTAGTTTTTTAATAAATGAGAATTCAAATTTCGAAACCACTCTTATTTTTCAATGGTTGCGCTGACAAAAAAAACTATGAATAAAAAAAGGCGTTTTGTCAGCTTACCTCAGACTTTGCGATTGGGGCTCAGGAGTTGATATGTAAAGTACTGGCGAGTGGGGTTTGCTTTTTCCTTTCTATAAAAAATCTACCATCCTTATATCTCCTCCTTTCTCTCTTTTTATGTTACTGTTGTAAAGCACCTCTATTCTTCTGTGTTTATGTGACCTATTTATGTGGCAAGTGTGGTAAAGCCTCTTACTAAAACTGAAGCTCCCCACACGCACACGCTTTTTTGCTTGTGTGGATTGCTCGCCATGTCGTATGCCTTTGTGTTAAACAATAATATAACATTCCTGTAGAAAAATCTGTAAAATTGTTGGTTTTGAAAAAAGGTGGGTTTTTTTTAATTGCCTAGGTGTATCATCAGTAGCAGCGCAAGAGGAGAAACCCCAGCTGCACAGGCTCAACAGCGACTACGCTACCCCTCCACCACGCTCAAAACACCACAGAGAGGAGACTTCTGCATGTCCTCTGTAAGTGTTGGCTCAGTCATTGCCTGCCCCAAATAATGTTGAATAATATGGTGGTGATATTCTAGTGGTTAAGGCTGCCCAGCTCATAACCTAAAGGCCTTTAGTTTAAACCTTGTCAGGAGACCTGATTTTGTGTCCTTGGAAAGGCTCTATACACAGGGTCCCCACAGGGTCAGGAAATCGGGAAAAAGTCGGGAATTTTGAGATGGGTCGGTAAGTCGGGAAAGTATAGGGCCTGTGTAATGTGCAGCTATCTAGACTGTATGGTTGATGAATCCTAAAGAAGAAATGTAATTGAACCGCTGTGACGGAAGTGTATGTGTGACACCGAGGCTCGATCGGGAATAATCAAGATCTGCTTTCGTTACCGCCCAGAAATTTTTCGATAATAGTCTGACAGATAACGCAACATTTGTAATATGCAGGTTGTGCATTATGAACGGTGTGTCGCCTTGAAAATAAATCAATATTAAAAATTGCCCTCTGCTGTTGCTTGTGGATAAAAAGAAAAAGAAGTTATACAAGCGTCTTGACAGGTTCGCCCTCGTGACCGGTCAATGAACCTGTGAGTACCGGCGGTCTGAGCGCTGTGAAGTATAGGACTCCTT
The DNA here is from genome assembly GCF_000002075.1 of Aplysia californica. Lineage (NCBI taxonomy): Eukaryota > Metazoa > Mollusca > Gastropoda > Aplysiida > Aplysiidae > Aplysia > Aplysia californica. Next base: position 551,520 of record NW_004797414.1, read on the forward strand.
TATAAGATTAAGATACACTCGTGGAAGGGGATTGG
>NW_004797414.1:552020-559167 GCF_000002075.1 Aplysia californica
TAGGGTCTATAGTTTGTTATGTTGGCTAATATGATGATGGGAAAATATGAATAAGTAAGAACAGATTGAAATACCAAAGTCTCTCAAGATCCCAGTGCCACACTGACATGTTGTTAACTGGATATAATGTACCTACATGTGTGTGTGTGTGTGTATTCACAAACATATATATGTATTATATTAGATATAAATGGAGCACACGCTTTTCATTGTTATGTAACGGGTTCCTGGAAAATGGATGAGGCCCCTCCCTTGGAAAATTGAGAAGCTGGTTTGGCAGTCACCCAGTATTATAGTCATCTATTGTTTGAAGACTATACAACAAAATGTACATAATTTGCATTCATTTATAGACATTTTGACTTTTTATCTTTGGTAGATTGGCTTTTTTGGGGATCATTCTAATTCTTGACGCGCAGCGGCCTGATTTTTCCCTCGAATTGGGGTCTTGAAAAAAATTTGGGGGTCTTGAAAAATTTTTCCAGGATTTGGTGGGGACCCTGTATACATCATTTTTCAACACTCCGCCCAAATTAGTTTCAGGGAGTTCAGGATGTGAACTGAACTCCAGTATTCAGAGTTGTGTATTTTTGGCCCTAGCAGGTTTTGTGGAGAGAGAAACAAGGGAGGAGAATGCGCACACATTGGAATTACAGGCAATTCTTATTGTTAAAAAAAAAAGAAAGGAAAATTGACAAGTTAAATGGAGTTATTTATATAGGAAAATTCCATTTTGCAAGTTTTGTTGCTGATACCAATAATTCCATATACATTTGTTTGCTGTTAGGCAGAAGTTGGTCTTACCCAGGCTGCTGTTAATCCATTACACACTAACTCGCCTGAGATCGCCTGCGAATTTCCTTACGCACTCCACCTTAACTCGCCTGCCATCGCCCGCGCCGACCTAGCGTCTTTAGAAACAAAAGTCTCCCCTTGATGAGACTCTGGGGCCGAGCCTTTGATTTGTATAGTTATTGCAAAAAAGTTTCTTCTTTCGTTTGATACCGAAACAAAATTTTTCGGGCCTGTAGTTTTATAGCAATGCCCACCGAGCGCGTTTTGTTCAGCGGGGGTGTTTCGTGGGACGCACTAACGCAAAGGTTGTTGTCTTCAACTCGCTCTCACGCCGCTTCTCGTGAATGGATATGAATGAAACTTGGCAGCCAATCAGAAAAGAGGTCAATCTCGTAGTATGCAGTTTGACAACATTGTACCCATCCTAGAAGCAGTCGAAAATGTTTGCGGAAGTGGTTGATGTGGTGCGCTTTGAAGATTTTTCGGAGCTGTGATTTGTCAAACTGACTGATACGTTGTACACCATTTTTCTTTATTCCCTTAAAATTTCAAGCTTCTGTGTTGAGCTGTTTTCGCGTAATCTTTAAAAATGTGGGAGTAACTATGGGAAAAAGCGACATTGCCATTTGCGCGTACTGGGTGAACGTCCTGCTGCTGGGAAATTTCCACTGAGTGACGTCATCAGCCATCGGTCGCCTCGGGCGCTACAAACGAGGCCCGCTTATGTGAACCGGAAAGGGGGGGGGAAGGATACTTGAAAACTAAACGGGGGGCCTTGATAACTTGCGTTTTTGTTGCATTTTAGTCACAATACAATAGATGTAGTCATTTTTATTTGCTTGATTGCATGACAGAAGAATAGAAACAGAAAAGCAAACATCTTGAGAAGTGGTATGGCATTGTGTTTGCGTTATGAAAGCCTATTCCCCCCTCTTGGGAAAGCACACACTTGGACTCGTCCTGTGTGCTCTGTTTGGAAAAGGAGGCATTAAGATTGTTATTAAAGAGTATGGTACTTATTTAGTCCAGTCTGGGAAGATAGTCCCCGATTATACATTGTTATCGTTCACGCGTGCGTGCGTGAGTGCGTGCGCATGCATGTGTGTGTGTGTGTGCGCGTGAGTGAGAGAGAGAGAGAGAGAGAGAGAGAGAAGGGGGGGGGGGGTGTAAATATGTTACATTTATTGTATGAGTTGTAGCCTACACATGCGAAATATTCCCATGACTTGTAAACTATATTATCTGAATGCATTTTAATCTGACACACAATAGGACACTGTCCAACAATAGATATACACAGAGACGATCTTATTTTCTGTAACAAAGTATGCATGCTTTTACTAGTACAGAACTGGATTTATTAGTAGCTCTCTACTTACATTTTTGTGACAAATTGATCCAGAACATTGCTTGGCAAGGAGGAACCTTTTATGTTGCCAAGTTTCATTCAAATATCATGACTTTGAGAGAACATATGACTGATAATCTTTGTAAATCTGTAAAGAACCCCACTTTTTTACCTGTTAATGTCTTTACAACTCAAAAAGTATGACAGATATTAAAATCTGACAGCATGACTAGATTCTGCATTAAAAAATGTACTAGACTACCAAGTTTCATTTACATATTCCAAGAAATAGGCGAGGTATGACAAATATTGTCTCAAACCACCACATTTTTACCTATAAACGTCTTCATAACTCAAAAAATAGGATAGCTATGAAAAATCTGAAAGCAGGACTAGATTCTGCACTAGAAAATGTACTGGGTTGCCAAGTTTCTTTTAAATACTCAGAGAAATGAGCGAGTTATGACGAATATTGTCTCAAAACTCATCAAAGAACGTCCCATATTTTGGGCTTTTTTCATTATATAAAAGTGTACCAGAAATTAATTGATTAAAAAATCTGTAACTTTTTTGTTTATTGATGGATTTCAAAAATTCAAAAAGTTCCATGCTCTGTGAAGATAAAGCTACAAAATGCACCTATTTGCAAACACTTTCTGGCAAAAAAAGGATTTTCGTGGTCATTGCTAAGTTTTAGTATTAGAGCAGATCGAAGTGCGACCATGTTACCGACACTTCAAAGGTGTCTCGACTTGTTGAAAAGCGACACAATTGAGGTTGAAAAAGGAAACGATGGATTTGAGCAAAAACAAGCATATGACAAATCAGATGACTCAGATTTTGATGAAAACGTTGTAGCAACAGTGCTTCCACTCTTCCGTATTTTTACGGAAATCCGTACTTTCTGCTAGTTCCGTACTTGTTCCTCCATCATTATCAACTCCTCCGTAAAAATCTGCGACAGCGTACAACTACTGAAATTCCGTAGCAAAAGATCTGTACTCGCCTTCATATTGTCTTGTATAAGTTACGGATATTGACGGTAATTCTCTCGGCAACAGTTTATGTTATAAAAACCTGCCAGATTGCGCATTTTCTGCAATCGGCCATTATTCCGCTATCCCACATGCATTCATTGCGGGTTGGTCGGCAATAAATTTTTTTACCAGCTGATTGATCAAAATCTGGTGAACTTTTAGTGTCACTTTCCTCCTTTCTATCATTCCCTCAGTCCGTCTGTCTATCTTCGGATTGTTGCCGCGGCTGGAAAAATGCGCATTGATCAAGTAAATTGACTTGTGATCTTAGACAGAAAATTACTGTCAGAAAGAAACTTTTTTGCAAATTTATTGTATAGATCTAGAGAAATTATCAGTGCGAAGATTCTACGGCACAGGAACGCGATAAGGGGCGCGATGAAAGAAATTTGTCCTAAAACTACTAAAATCAAAAATAATTCGAAGTGATGTTCCGAAGTTTGTGACATGCGACATTCAAAAGTGAGGAAAATTAGGGTGTACGCTGGGCAACTTCAGACCTGCCACTCATCCCGATTTAGTCGGGATATCCTGATTTTTTGCCCCTAATCTCAAGCATCCCGATTTTCCTGAGTTTCGATCGCGTGTATCGCGATTTTTTTGTCCCATTCTGATGTTGTGCCGGATTTTTCTAAAAACTTACTCTGCCTTCTCCTTTATAGTGGGAAGCACCCGTTGAACTTTTTGTCAGTAGGAACTCTGAGCATTATTTCCCAAAATATCAATGCCGCATTTAGTAGTCGACCCGCCCCAAGTTGTGTGTGGTCTTTACCCGCGCTCAGAATTCTCCGATGATAGCATGGTAACTGCTGTTACAATTTGGGACATACAAATAATCAATAATACATGTATTCGTAGTTCCGCTGTTACTTTCAAAACTAGCCTTGTCCGAGGTCTGGTAACTGCGCTTTCACAACAAACAGTCGCGACAGTCTTTCTAACCCTTACACAACTACATGTAACTGCGCTGACAAGATGAACATACGGCTGTTGTCGTTGCTTTAGTCTGAACGCATTACGAGGGATAAGACAATTGTTGGTATACTTGGTCGTCGGCTGCCGTTGTTATCCTAGAAGTAGAGCGACTGTCTCTCATCCGAGTGTTCGGTGTCAACGCGCAGTAAGTCGGATCTGTTCGTAAAATTGTTTCAACCGCGCATTTGCATCATGTGACATGACATCGCCGTGTGAGTTCTGCGTGTCAGGGACCGTCCGTTGACCAGTCAACCTAAGTTCACGTATTTCGGGACTTATTGAGGGGGGGGGGGGTATAGACACTTGGACTTGGAGTGCTTGACGTGATGCTTAAGGATTTACCAAAAATAATGATAAGACGCACACACACACACGCACACACGCACGCAAACAAAGACTGTCAGATGCATATAGGCCAAGTAATTTATGGACACCCCTGGAAAATTTTTAAGTCAGCTTTGGCAGTCACCTTGGTGATTTGCTGTTGATCCCAATTTTTTTCACCAAATCCCGATTTTTTCTCCCTGAGATCCTCATTTTGAGGTTTCATAGAGTGGCAGGTCTGGTAACTGTATTGTGAAGGTACATATCTATTCATTATTCCCAGGTTTGCCTTCTGTCAGTATCTAAGGTGCGATGACAAGGAAGGGAACCTGCTTTTAAACATTGCCAGCAATGGAAAGATATGCTGGTGAAGAAATCAAACCAGACAAAATCTTGGTGAAAAAATAGGTAGTGTGGGTTGTTTGCAATCTCTTCAAACAGGCTCCCAAATGCCATTTTCAACCCTCTAAAAGTTCTAAATTTCGATTTCTTCGGGGGGCTTCGCCTCCTGAACCCCCACCGGGACGCTGTCCCCGGACCCTTCTTTCCCCCAACTACAACCAAACTTCTTAATTTTTTGTAGGTGAATTTTAGGTGCAATGGGATTTTTTGCTTCTTCTCTTCATGATACATCTGTCATCATTATCTGTCCTTCTTTTCTTTATTTGTCACTTTCCATTAGCACCTCTAATCTTTGACATTTACATGATCTATTTGTGTTGCGAGCGCTGTAAAGCTTTTACTAAAACTAAACCAAAGCAATTGCTTGATTTTGTTCCTCTGCTCAGAGTGCCTCCGCCGCGCCGCGAGGGCCTGCGGGAGATCCGGGAGAACCAGGAGTTGAACAAGGAGAACAACGAGCAGCAGACGACGCCCACCACCATCTCGTCCACGTCCTCGTCCTCAAGCACGTCCTCCGTCAACGAGGTCCAGGTGGAGGAGCTGGTGGCTCAGGGCTACGGCCGGCTGCAAGTGGTGGACGCGCTCCGGGTTGCCCGCAACAATGTCATCATGGCACAGGAGATCCTCGAGACCTTTGTCAAACAAAATGGCTGACCGACTGACCGACTGTTTGGCTGACTGACTGACTGGCCGACCGACTCTGCTTCTGGGTAACTACAGTCGTCGTCGTTGTCGTCGTCTTCTGCGACTACCACCACTGCTCCTCCTCCTCCCCGGCCTCCTCTTACTGCTGCTGCTGCTGCGGACGTCTCTGATTCACTGGCTCGTGGGCCATGGAATGAACTGGAGGATAATTTGAGTCTTGGAGGGGACGTGTGGTTTACTACCTGTACTGTTGTCACTGAATTGGCATTTTATCTCCACTTTCTTCTCATCTTCCCCATCTTCCTCCTCCTCCTTGTCATCTTTTTCTTTCCTCATCTTCCTCCTCCTCCTTGTCATCTTTTTCTTTCCTCATCTTCCTGATCCTGAACTAAAGACTTCTATCTAATCACATCATTGGAAGTTTACAATGGCTGCATTGGATGTAGAACAGGGCTGTCAAATTCAATTGCTTTGGGGTGGGGGGGTGGGGTGGGGGGTACACACACAATCTTAGATTACTCTTAAGGTCATGGGCCGGACTAAATAAACGCTTATTGAGAAGTGGACAATTAAACCTTTTTTAAACAATGATACAGATGAAAATGGACAAAAGTTAAAGTAGATATGTGTGGGGGAAGATCTTGCAGCTGCAAGCACCATTGAAAACTCATACCTAAACAAAGAAGCAGGGTTCTGTATAATGGAGATTCTCAGGATGGATATGGATCAGAAGATTCCATACCGTGGGCCAGATAATATAATTGTTTGCTTGGCTGGATGCGGTCTGCGGGCCTTGAGTTGTTTTTTTTAACCCAAGGTGTAGAGGCTTGAAGCTTTGTTTTCCCTTTTTTAGCACCGTGAAACGTCTTTTCTTGGTAACAAGTTAGTCTATGTGTGTAGGTTCTCGGGATGGGCTTCAAGAAAATTCTCTGGTTGGGCTGATAGTGTAATTATTTGCCGGGCGGAATGCGGTCTGTGGGCCTTTGTTTTGACACCTACGTATGGTACTTTGGGTGTAGAGGCTTTGAGCTTTCTGTTTTCACTTTTGTTGGACTGTGAGGCTGCGCCTGTGGTTTTGACCCAGCTGTGAAATAGCCCTGCTCTTCCAGGGTTTTTCTCTTTCGCCTTTACCTTTCTGCCTCCCTCCATCTCCTCCTCTATCCCCCCTCCCCCCCTCTATCTCTCTGCGTCTTTGTCTCTTTGCCCGCCCCCCTCCTCCACCCGTGAATTAGACATCATCAAATACTCATGTACTCATAAACACCTCACATTCATGTTGTTTTGATTGCCGCCGTCCCTCACGCCTGGTAGAAAGGTAGAAGTGGCAGTCGTTTGGTAAATACCAGTTTATATTATTTCAAATATTTTTTTAATAAGGACATAAATGAGGTGGGAAGAGTTGTTGAAAATGCTAAAAACAGTCAGTTGCTGCTGATTCTCTCTCTCTCCTCTCTCTCTCTCTCTTTCTTTCTGTCGGTATGTATTTGTATGTGTGTTGATTACACAATTTGTCTGTTAGATTCAATGCTGATCTCAGTAAGGATTCAGGCTCTGTGAGGAATGTTCACAATTTAGAAACGGGCATCATCTGAACACATCTTGGGGTCTCCAACAGGAGGTG
>NW_004797414.1:560234-561345 GCF_000002075.1 Aplysia californica
GGGGGTGTTATCGATGTGCCACTATGGAGCTGTGGCACAGTTGTTGTCGTCTCTGGAATGTTTTGTCTTTTGTGATGATTGATTTTGACGTGGGGATACGTCTTTTTCTGTGCACGAGCTGTTGGTATGATGGAATTCCGTGACATATCACTGGTGCGTGCGTCTACCGTCGTAGCTTTAGTGAGAGGGAGGAGATGCTCACTTTTGTTCTGTTGTTGTTTTACCAAGTGTCCCTGCCGCACACAAGCAGCAGGTCATTTTACTGGCGGAAGTTGTGTCTGTGTGGTTAGAGTAATAATTTTTAAAAAGGCAGAGGATGGAAAGAAGACGGAAATGGTGCATGGAAGTAGATATCTCTCCCACACAATAGAGCATACAGTGGAAATTCTCCAAGAAGGCCACCCATTTTATTACATTTTTTTTTTTTAGGAGAAAAGTGGTTCTTAGACAAGTAGACATTTTGGATAGTGTCCTTATAATGTAGGAAAAAAACCAAACCCTCACAGTGGGAAGAGGGTTAGGAAGTGACTGTTGTAAATATGGTTGTCTTCGGGAGGTGACCGTTGGAACAGGTTGAACTGTAGTTGTTCACATGTTTTTCGTTCGAGCCTCAGGGTGGTTGTACCTCCTGTTAGTCTGCAGTGTGGACCCTTTGCCAGAGGCTTTGACAAAGATGCACTTTTGTTCCCAGATGTATTGGTTTTTATTCTTTCTTCTCAAATGTCCCTGAAAATTCAGCCAATACTGTTACATGAAACTGGTATACTCGGATTGTGATTGATCTAGAACAATTTGCCGTTAAAAGTACCCGTGTTTCATTTTGTTTGTATTAGTTCGTTTTGTTGTTTATTGTTTTATTTTTTTCAAAATAATCTTTTTTTTTTTCAGTGTTTTGGTTTTATAATTGTCTCTGCTTTGTGGTGAAAAGTAAGGTAAATAGACCTGCTGCAAGTCTTTTCACATGGCCAGATCAGGCGTTTGTGATAGATCCAGGTTGTTTCTGTGCTGGTGTGTTGGTGGTTTAAATTAAACGATCAAATTCTTGAATACATTGTAATACTGTCATCTTCATAGCAAAATGATGTGAAGGGGAGGAGTGGGAGAGGGGGCT
>NW_004797414.1:562103-575081 GCF_000002075.1 Aplysia californica
CTCAAACCTACCACGTGCAAAGACTTTGCTTTTGTTGTTGTTTGTTGCGCATGTGACAGATGCACTGGAAATAGATAGATATAGAAATCAGAAAGAAGAGAAAACAGAAGTGGATTGGATGAACACACTTTGAGAGAACGGAAAACAAACTTTACCCACCAAGCCGTAGCTCCCAGCGGCTCACGGTTGGAACCGCTGTGGCGGTGAGCCGCTGACAGCGGTTCTGGCATATTCCTTTACAACTTCGACGTGCCGATAACAGATCTCTTTTATCAGGATTTAATTCATGAGATGGAGATCTATTGAAATAGGTTCACTTGTTTTGATTTAATGACCAATTTAGTGATGTTTTATTAATCATTTTTAGATTTAGTACCAAAAAGGGCCAAGGCATAGTGGGTTTACCCCCTGCCGAGATGAAGACTTCCATGGAATCCACAAGGAAAGGGAGAGAAAGGAGGGCCTAATGGTACTAGGAGGAGAAGGAGGAGAGGCTTAGATATGGATCTAAATGGACCTTACAGAGGTGGAGAGCTCTTGTTGGTTGGTGGCCTATTCTTTGGCGCGGGCTGAGAAATGACGTTGATTGTGTGTGAGGAGGAGGGGGGAGGGTAATTTATAAGAAGAAGTGCTCAGCCTTCGCAGCTATTGTGATACATTCACTTGTCCCCGATTTCTATCGTCATTACATTTTAACATTTTGTTTGTGATAAATATTATGAGATTATTTTAGTTCTTTTTTTTTCTCTTTTCTTTTTTCTTTTCTTTTCTTTTCTTTTCTTTTTCTTTTTTTTTTTTTTGGGGGGGGAGGGGAGTGTTGAAATCTCCCTTGAATCAGAATGAACGAATGATAGATGTTCTATCTTGGGGCCCTAGTAAGAACACTTGTCCTGTAACTGACTGTATGTTTCTTCTGTTTTATTTGTGTCTGCCGTATGGCTCTCTGTCTTATCCGTGTCTGTCGTTACCACAAAATGACCACCACACTGTCAAAATGCTTCACTTGTTTGTACTGCTTTGTCATTACATATACCCAAAAATATAATATATAATGATTAATTTGTCACTTTGTCTATAGGGCTTCCGTGGGATGTAAGATCTGGACTTGCAGGAATCTGTACAAAGTTATATCACACTGCACGGCCGGTCCCCATTCATAGAAGGAAGGGGATGCATGATTTGCGTCTCTTTATAATCTTTGCAATCCTATTTGGGTGCTTGTGATAAGAAAAGGATTGGGGGGGGCTGGAAAATTGTGTACATGTGTTTTGTTTTTCTAGTTAGGTAGAAATGTTCTAGCTTGTATGTGGCCCATACCCTGCCAGGGGTGAAAGGCATTGATGAGAGTTGTTGTTAGATACGTATCATGTCTAGATTTTGCCGCAATAGGTTTTCATTCCACCGGACTAGTGCTCATTTCTCAGATGAGGGGAGTAAGTGCGCGCGCATGTGTGTGGATGTTACATGTAACTGTTTGGAAATCAAAACTTATGAAAAGGATTTTTTTTTTTTGTCTGTTGCTTCATTACAAAAGAACCCTTGTGATCTCAGGCCAGGGAAGGTGTGAGTGGTCTTTTTTTTAGGAATTGGTTTTGTTACTGGTTTTTTTTTCATTTTTGTGATAGTTTTTTTGTTTGTTTGTTTTAGGTTGGTTGTTTGTTTTTTTTGGTTTTTATTTGGTGTCTGTTTTTAGTAATGAGTTCCATGGAATTTATGTATTTATTTATTGAAGTTGGGTTGTTTTGTTGTTTTTTGTGCAGAGGAGTGGGATGAGTTCTTTTTATTGAGGTGTCCTCTTTTACCTTAATGTTGTTGACTGTTTTTGAGGTTATGGATTTTAGGGGGGGAGAGAAGATTAATGTTGAATGATTTGATTTTTGTTTTTTGTTTTGTTTTGAAACCACCTCATGTTTGTGCATTTTTCACCTACCCTGCTCAAGCTCTGGTGTGTGTGTGTGTGTGGTTGTATTGACGCGTTTCCTGTGTGATGCTCCATTTACTATATTTTGTTCCTGCTAATGCTTAGATATTTGATGACTCCTTTTGTTGTAGAAATGTATCTGTTTCTGTTTGATTTATTCCGTTGCACATATGCACATACGTTGTCAACTGCCTGCCATAATTTAAGTTATTTTTTTCATTTCTCTTTTTTGTTGTTGTTGTGTTTTCATGATTTGTTTGTTGCTTGAGGTCAGCTCTCTGTTGTGTGGGTGGTTGGGGGTTGCCACTGGTTGGTCCTGCTTCTATACTTTCCTTCTGTTGTTTCTGTCTGTTGGTGGTCGGAGGGCGCCAATCGTTGGTCCTACTTCTTTACTTTCCTTCTGTCATTTCTGTCTGTCTGTCTGTCTGTTTTGCACTTTCCCAGCGCTACAATGACTATGATTGTGTCAATGTGGTTCTCTTTACTACTCTACTCAGCTCTGTTGAACTGTTGTCTGTGGTTAAGTCCTTCGCCTTGCACACACAAAGGCATTTGTTTTGCTCCTGGATAGGAGTTTAGCTCCTTAATTGCGATTTAAATTCCTGGGTCTTGAATTTAGCTCCAGGATTGTGAATTAAGCTCCTGGGTCATGAGCTTTGCTCCTGGGTCGTGAACTGAGTGCTAAACTGTACTAACTGCAACTTTTTTCTTTCGGGAGTTTAGGTCACAGCTGTGGCAGTTAAATATTCTTACATTTGAGCCCCAAATTATTACGGTCAGCCGCTGTGTGGTCAGCAGCTGTGTTGCAAATAGTTTCAGTTCCGTTTTATACTAACTCCTGTTTTCATGGCTGGAATGATAATATAGAGCTTTCAAAGTGATACACGTCAATACTAGGAAAATTGAACGACTACAAGATAGTCTGAACTCATTAAGTAGAGAATTTTAGCTCATGAAACAGGGAACTTTAGCTTTCCTTTCTTGTGAAACATCACTGGATTCTTTTTTGTCTTCTTTTGTTGTCTTTTTTTTCCTCCTCAAAAGATGAAAAAAAGACCCCTCTTTTTTTTCACTTTGTTCCCTATGGGCACCAGTGGTAGGTCTTATTTCTTTACTTTCACTCTGTTGTTTCAGTCTGTATGTCTTATTTCTTTACTTTCACTCTGTTGTTTCAGTCTGTATGTCTTATTTCTTTACTTTCACTCTGTTGTTTCAGTCTGTATGTCTTATTTCTTTACTTTCACTCTGTTGTTTCAGTCTGTATGTCTTATTTTTTCCCAGCACTTCACGACCATTATTGTATGAATGTGCTGCTCTTTACTCAAACAAACAAACACACTATATGACCATCATTGTGTCGATGATACCCAGTACTAGACCGCCACTGCCATGGCTGCAGTTTCTGTTACACTTTGTTTTGTGCTCTCAAGTAACTCTGTGTTGACCGTCAGCCTGGTTAGAGTAGTTGGGGAGCCGATACTCTATGCTCTTTGAAGACGGTTTTTTCCCGATGATTAGTGCTGTCTCAGATTTGCTTCATGAAGATTTTGTTTACTTTTTACAATGACTGTAGTTTATTTGGCCTTTCTGACTTCATTCAATGCGGAGTACTCCCCCCACATAAAAAAACACACCCCCCCCCCCCCCCCCCCCCAAAAAAAAAAAATTAAAAAATTTGTATGCATCCTGTTTTCTCTCAGTTTTCAGGAAAGAATTTGAAAAAAAAAATTGACAGACTGGAGGGGAAAGTTTTCGGTGGATGCTGTGCATTGACACGAGGTCTACTCGCGCTGTTCGAACCGAAAGCCCTGCTCAGTGTGGTCGTAGTTTTAGTAGAGGTTTTACGGCACTCGCAACTGCATAAGGTCATATGAGTGCCAGAAGATTAGAGGTGTTACTGGAGAGTAACAAACTTTAAAAAAAAGAAGAAGGGAAGATAAGGACGATGGATGTTTGATAGGAAAGAAGAAGCAAACCACACCAGAGCATCCACCAGCCACCCACCAGTGTGGTCTGGAAAAAAAAAAAAATCAACTTTTAGATGCAATTGTTATCATTATTGTCTTTATTATACTGTTGGCTGAGTGGGTGGTTGAGGGGGCCGCTGGTAGGTCCTACTTTTCTTTCTTTCCATCTCTCGTTTTTGTCTATCTGTCTTCCTTCACACCTGCTCACTATGACCGTTATTGTATCGGTGTGCTTCTCTTTACCTAAAACGTCGGCTGAGTGCTAAAGGCGACTGGTTCCACATTCCTGATTTTTAGGGCAAGATGTAATAGGCAACTCATGAACATAGACACACCGGGAAGTGGAATTGTTGCAAAACTACCAGGCAGATTAGTTTCCTAGTTACAAACATTTTGCACGGGTGGTTGGAGGGCGCGGCTGGTAGTGGTAGGTCCTACTTTTTTACTTTCCCTCTGTTGGTTTCTATCTGTCTTATGTACTTTTTTTCTCGGCACGAAATGTCCATTATTGTATCGATGTGTCTCTCTTTACTCAAAACAAGCAAAGCTGCCAGGCGGATATTTGTGTGATATTTACAGACACGTTGCAATATCATTTGAATGCCTTCATGCCATTACGCTTTTTTAAAAAAGCTTTCTGATTCTAATGGACATGGTTACATCTGGCTCTCAGCCACGGTATGAATCTTTCTGATGTCTTTCTGTACCAGAGGGTGATTGGTGGGTGCTCCTGGTAGGTCTTACTTAATTTCTATCCCTCTGTTGCTTTGTTTAGCTGAGCGTTTTGTCCTTATGATTTAAAGTCTTTGGTTTCATGTGGAGCTCAGTTTTTTTAGCCTTTTTTTTCCTTCTGATTTTGTTTTCTCTAGGTTTTGTCTCAACATAAACTTTGTTGTCTAAGGGAATTTATACATTTTTGTAAATTTGTAAAAAAAAATTTGACAAATGGTTAAAAGTGCCGAGCTTTTTTTTTCGAGTGTGAATATGTGTTACGTAAATGCCATCCTCCCATTATATTTTATTGCAAGGATATAGTGAGAACCTTTGATTAGCATAACTGGGTAAGACACTAAAAGTTTCTGTCGAAACGGCTGTTACCTACAGAGAAATTGTGTCCTTACTTGTGTGAGAGCAAAGCATCAGCTGCAGGGAGCATGTGCTAAATTTAAAGTGGAGAGGGACTAACGAGCATTTACTGTAGTATGCACCTCATGTGTGACTTGTCCCGTTTATTTACAAATCAGATAATAGAGAGATATATTTTTCATGTTTATACGATATAGCTGCTTCTAGTCACTGCCCATCTTTCTGCACCCTGCATTTCCTCTGATCACTTTTGAGAATTGGTGTGTGTATATAGATACGTGTGCCAGTGTGTGTGTGGATGCATGTGTATATAAATATATATTATAAATATTCATTTGAAATTTTCCAAGACAGCCTCCCATTTGTTGAGGAAGCAAAGATGGCTTCTTAGACAGGTAGATGTTTTTGACAGTGTCATTATAATAGTGAAAAAAAAAATGAAAGGGGTAAGGGGCTAGTGGCGGTTTGTACTGGTGTTTGTATATGTAATTTAATATATATATAAATACAGTTAAACCACGTCTTAAAATGTACTGTCAGCCATAACGTTCACTTTATGAAGCCTCAAGTCCTATTTTGTATTTTTACTCCTTTTGGCTAATTTGTACCTTGGCTATGTCATTCAAATTCTAGGGTCCGAAGGGAGTATATTGTACAGAGGATTTACTCTGTGTGTGTGTGAGTGTGTGTGTGTTTGTGTGTACACACACAAACACACTCTATACATGTGCACAGGCAAACACACTCAACACGTTTGCACACACAAACACACTCACAATACATCTGCACACACACACACACACACACACACACACACACACACACACACACACACACGTGTACACACATATGTATGTACAAGTATGTAATATATCCTTATAATAATGTAACATGTTGGGTTTTTTTCCTAGTGTGTTGGAGAAAAAATCATTTTACAAAAAGATTCCATTCATGTTTTCTTTGCTCCTGTTGACTGTACTGTGTGTGTGTGTGAGTGGGGCTTTAAAAAATTCAGATTTTTCCCTTTCTCGCTATCTGAATTTTTATCCCCTTCCTTTCATCATTCATAGGTACTCGTAATACTCGTATAGGGATAATTGGATGGGCCCCTGTGATAGGTATTTTTCTGTCTTGTCGCGCCTTTTGCTCAGTTGATAAATGAATAATTATGAGGCAGAGGATGATTGTTCGAGACCCCTAAAGGGGAATAATTGCACTTGCGTTGTTTGAGCGTTTAGTCCCCAGTGTGGGTCTATCGGGGGGGGGGGGGGGGGGGGGGGGTGTGTTAAATTCCGGGGCCAGAGGCTTCTTTTAAATATTAAACATGCAGTGATTATAAAGTAAGGAACTGATCCCCTAGCATCATCATCATCATCATCCAGGGCCAGATCTGCGACAGACATCTGCATTAATATGCTTTAAAAAAAAAAAAGAGGTATTCCTAAGCACCATTTGCCTTTCCTCAAAGTCAGTAGGTCATTTCACTCTCGCACATACATGCACACTCATGCTACCCCCCTCGCATCTATGATATTATTTTCATAATTTTCATTCCATCCTCCCTACAAAATCCTATTGTTTTAATAACTCTGTTTGGTGTTGATGCATAAATGTCTCCACTAATGCAAGTGTCCTCTTGTCTCCACCTGGCCACAGAATCCTTCCTGCTTGCCTCGCTTTAATTAATCAATTATGAGTGCTGTTCTTTTGAGTCCTTCCGCTCCATGGTGGAGGTTTCACGGCACCTATTATGTATAAGATGTACTGCTCTATAAGTTTCCCATAAGTTTCTCCATCAGAGGTGCTGATTTCCAGAATAAATCTGATCCGGTTATCTGGATATCTGATCTGAAGTTGTCCGCATTTTGCCCAACATCGTAATTTAAAAAAAATTAATTTTAATACGAGGCGTATTTTGTTAAGTTCGAGTCACTGTGTTCTGCGAAAAGTCCAGGATAGTCTTTCATAGCCAGTTGGCTCCTGCGTCTTGTTAACTTATAAATCACAATTGTTTTGTACCAAGTGGGTGGTTGGAGGGTGCCACTGGTAGGTCATACTTCTCTCTCCTCCCGCTATGGTTTCTGTCTGTCGTGGGCTTTTTAAAATTTTGGCCACACCAAATCACATACAATACTTAGTGCTGGTGGTTGAAGGGCGCCACTGGTAGGTCCTACTTCTTTTTTTTCTCTCTGTTGTTTTTGTCTGTCTTTCTTACTTTTTCCCGGCACTGAATGACCATTATTGTGTCGATGTGCATCTTTTTTCTCAAACTACTAACAGTACTGACCAAGCCTAATTACTGCCCAGGTCTGAAGAATGATTTTAACTTGTTATTTTACAAAGTGGCTGAGGAGGTTGTTGTCTTGTCCTAGCCTTGAGCAAAATTATTTCTGGCTTAGTAAGAAGTTAAGGGTCTTTTTCCTTCTGATATGTGTACTTGTTTTTTCTTTCTGATATGTGTACTTGTTTTTTCTTTCTGATATGTGTACTTTTTTTTTCTTTCTGATATGTGTACTTGTTTTTTCTTTCTGATATGTGTACTTGTTTTTTCTTTCTGATATGTGTACTTTTTTTTTCTTTCTGATATGTGTACTTTTTTTCTTTCTTATACTTGTACTTTTTTTTCTGATATGTGTACTTTTGTTGTTGTCTTATACTCTTTTTTTTTCTTTCTTTCTGATATGTGTACTTTTTTTTTCTTTCTTATACTTGTATATTTTTTTTTCTCTCTGATATGTCTACGCCACTTTCTGTTGTTTGCTTCAAGGAGTCTTGCCGTTTTCCTGCACTTCATGACCATTGTCGTATTTTGATGTGCTTCCCTTGTTTAATTGAAAGGCCGCTCCCCCTCCCTCCACCTGACCCGAAAAGATGTGTGTTGAGTTGGCAAATTGACTGCATTAGGAGCATGGGGGTTGGTCAGCCATATGCCTTTGTTAATTTAGTCACCTGTTCCTTTGATACAGAGTGTAATATGGTGGAAATGAGTGCGTAATTGTTTGTTGTTGTTGAAGTTTGTAATTTTGTTTAGGCTGTAAGTGTTCAGGGTCCGGATGGTCATCAGAGGGACAAGGATATGTTTTATAGTTGTTTTTTTTGGCCCCAAATCACCCATCACCCCTTCTTTCTCACCACATACCCCACTCTTTCTTTCTCTCAACACCCCCCCCCCCCCCCAAAACCCATAAACCCTATTACCGGGGAGCCTCTGTGCAAGTCCTTTGGAGAACTGGAGAATTTTCAATATTTACAAAGGGTGGGGGGGGGGGGGGGGCATTGTGTTAAACCAAAGCTCTCCTTCCTTCCCTCCTTCTTTGGCTCTTACACATTGAATGTGTACACCACAGGTAGATTGTAGTTTGTTACAGTGCGCGCTGTACTTGGGAGTGTGTTTGATTGACACATTGGACAATGGGTTACAGCATGATGTGTAGTCTGCGGCTGACAAAAAAAAACAACCTTGTAATGTCTTCTATCTTTGTGATACTTTTTGTTGTTGTTACTTTATTATATCTTATCTTTGTTGACACACACTTTTTATTTGACATTTTGGTTTGTTTTTTTATAAACATTATATTCTTACATGACTTCTAAGATGGCTTGAATGTCTGTGTTGATGATTTGAACATCCGTTTCACTTTACCTTGACATGAGCTCTTCTTTCATTCTTTCTTTTTCTCTCTCTTTTTCGATCTGTCCTTCATTCTTTCTCTTTCTCTTTGTCTTGTTATTTCTCCCTTTCCGTCTGTCTGTCTGTCTTTCTCTCACTCTCCCTCCCCCCCCTCTTTCTTCCCCCCCCCCCCCCTCTTTCTTCCTCCCTCCCTCCCAAGTCTAACGACAATGTCTGTTGTCTGATGATCGATCCCTTTGTTAACCTTTCCCAGTTTGCCAAAATTAACAACCGGACAAAAAACTTAGGTGGATTTGGATAAAAGTTGGTGTATTCACACACTCACACACACGCGCGCAGGCACACTCACATTCACATTCTACCATGCTCTCAGACACACACACGCCCCCACACACTCGTACCCACACACACAATCCCCCCTCACATGCACACACAAACACCCCCCCCCCCTACACACACACACACACACACACACACACGCACACACCCACGTCCAAACACTCCCACCCACGCACCTACCCTGTTCTATAAAAATCTGTCAACAATGTGCCAACAACCGGAGACATCCCTGATTGTTTCATATATTGCTACCTTAGAATTTCAAAGTTCCTTCTGGCATTTTTGGCCGTTTTGAGTTAGTAAGACCATAAGGTCAGAGATTAAATGCTCTATCTTCTCTGTCAAGATTGTAAGATTATTCAGAGTCGTTCCCAAGATATTCAAAGAATTGCATTCGAAAAGCTTAAAATGTTGTGAAACTCAAAAATTTTAATGTCAGATTTCTCAAAACTAGGTACTGATTGATCAGTTAGAACTTTGTAATTCTGAGGTAGTGATGTATGGCAATCAATTCTTTGGCGGAATCGTTCGTTTTTTATGACGACATTCTCCAAATGTCTGCGAGTTTTAGAAATGTCAGGAATCTTCCGCTTGATTATTCCCTGCAGAATTTTTGTTCTCCATTCTTTGTTTTATTGCTATTTTTATGTAACTGTGATTTTTGGGGGGTTTATTTAAATTCATGTGTTGTTTTGTTTTGTTTTTTAAAAATCTCCCCCCCCAAAGTTAATGTCCTCTCTCTCGAAGAGAAAAAACAATGTTGCCCCACTAACACACCCCCCCCCCCATTTTTTTTTTGCTGTTTGATTTTTTGTCACAGAAATTGGAAGTAGTGAAGTAGTAGCTTTCTTACTGAACTCTTTTTCTAGTTTGTACGTAATATGTGACTAATGATAGCTACCAGATTTTTAATATGTTGCAGATAGAAAATAGACATTTATACATCAGGACTCAGTGGGTCACATTTGCTTTGATATTTGTTGTTTTAACAAAAAAAAGTTATGAATGTATTTTCATCGGTTTCCCGGAACGAGAAAGCTATTATGATTGGTTTTCTGCCCTCCGCAATGCTCAGTCTTTTTGTTTTTTTGTTTTGTTTTAGCTGTTAATGAGTTATTTGGCACCATTCTGCTGACATCATCATAAATGTACTGGGATTTGGTAAAACGCTTTGTCTCCGTTTTTAAGTATTTTTGAGAAACTAGACATTTTGTCATTACGTTTGGATGTCAAAATGTTAACAAATATAAAAGCTACAATCCACACAGATACACGCGCGCGCGCGCGCACACACACACACACACACACACACACACACACACACACCACACACACACACACAACACACACAACACACACACAACACACACACACCCGCGCACACGCTCTCACTCGTATATTCCCCTGTTCCCCTCCCAACACACACACACACACACACACACACACACACACACACACACACACACACACACACACACACACACATATACATATCCCCTCTCCCCCTCCCAACACACACACACACACACACACACACACACATATACATATCCCCTCTCCCCCTCCCAACACACACACACACACACACACACACACATATACATATCCCCTCTCCTCCTCCCGACACACTCACACCTTTTCCCACCAGAAATGAAGAAGACTACTTCGAATTTGTCAGATTATTTGATTCCAGTCAGTTGTCACTTTGATATACATGTTTGAAAACTTAAGCTTGTAATGACAATGGATTTGATTTACATGTTTTTAATGGGGAGAAAAGTGTTTTACCAAATAGCGGCTGAAATGTTTCCGTTATCTATTCATGTACATTGTAAGTTTTGTTATAAGTGTTTGATTTTGTCTCCAATTCCCACCAGGCTTGTCCATTTGATGTATGTTGAGGAGACTTTGTTTTTTTTATTTAATTGTGCCTGCTTATTTTGAATTATTTCAGTGGTTTGATGACATGATTCTTCTGTTGCTGTTGTTGACACATGTGTGCTTAATAATGCTTTGTTTTCTGTAATGATTATTGTTATTTGATTTTTTATTTACTTGTGTTTTCATATGTTTGCTGTTGTCAGGATGAGTTTGTGTATGATGTGTGGGTGTGTGTGTGTGTGAAAAAGAGAAAGGGGGAGAGAGAGGATGAGTGTGTGTCTATATGGTGTGTGTGCGTATGTGTGTTTTTTGAGTATGGGCATGAGTGTAGTTTGATTTTGTTTGCGCCTTGCGTTTTTTTAAAGATGATGGATTTTGTTTCCTGTTTCAGTCTCTGTCCCAGGGTGGTGTGAGGAGATTGTTGATCCGGGGGGACATTTCTGTTGGCCTCAACTTGTACTGTGTATTAATTTATTAACTTAATTCAACATTTATGGAACCCCCCCCACCAATTAATGACATTAGCCTCAACAATTATAAATAAATTGTGGACTGACTGAACACAGAGGGTACTGTTGTAGACAATATCAGTTTATCAGTATGGTAGCTCAGCACATTGATTACCCCCCCACCACCACCACACACACACACACACACTCTTTTTACGTTTATTGAGACAGATTTCTAGAGCCTAATTTTTTTTTTTTTTTAAATTTAAGTTATAGCAGATCAGAAATATCAGTTTTTACATCAAGTCTGTTCATTTGATGCTGCCTTCACATCGGTTTCTGCATCTTAAAAAGAAGTAGCTACTCCTGCGTTGAATGGGGTGTTAGCTACTCCTGCGTTGAATGGGGTGTAAGTCTTGTTCATTACCCCCCTTCATCAATTTGTATGATAATCTCATGGTGTGATTTTTCAAAGTCAAAAGGGAAAAACAAACAAAACAACTTTCGCTGTCAGAATTCTTTGAGATCTACATGAAGATGCAATACAGTTTGCGGTCTCAGGCCTCAATAATGCGACGGTATAAAATTATCCGTTTCGGTCTCTTGACGCAGTTGTGTGATTGGCTGGGTGACCAGATGGGGGGTATTTTGTACTGCTGGCTGTGTGACTGCAAAGTGTTATATTCTACCCGAAGTTGCAATGTCATGTTTTAAAAGTACATAACGTACTAGTAGGTGGAGAAAGATTCAGTGTGTGATCCCATTTTATGTTTCCTACCACCGTTGCTGCGGCTGTCGCTGCAACTGGTCCTACTACCTACAACTACTACTGCTATTAACACTAAGTCTACTGCTACAAATAGCACAGCTACCTTGTTTTTTTATCATTACTACTACTTCCACCACCACCACCTCTACACCCATGTCATTATCATCATCATCATCATCATCATCATCATCATCATCATCATCATCACCAGCCTCATCATCACAAACTCCTGCCATTTTTACCATCTTCGTATAGTCATTGTCATCGCCATCATCGTCAGGAACTCCCTTGCCATTTTTACCTTCATCATTATCATCATCATCATCATCATCATCATCTTCATCATCATCATCATCATCTTCGTCATCATCATCATTGTCATCATGATTACGATGATCCTGTATTGTGACTACAACTACAAGTACTACTACATGTACTTTCTTTATTGCTTGGAGCTACCCTGTGGCCGCCCCTGTCGCTCATGTTTCAACTCCGTCAATGACATGCATGAAGTTGACATTAAAGATTTTGTATTTATATTGAATATATCACCAGTTTCAGCGTTTTGTGTTCGGGTGGTTGGAGGGCTCCCCTGCACTACTCTCAGACTCAGAATTACTACGTTCTATCTGCTCAACACCACATAGTTTTGATAAATTTGACATCATTTTTTTTTAGTTTCTCAATATATGTCAAGCTTTTTCCAGCGGAATTCTTTGAATGTCTTGATAACGACTCCGAATATTCTTACATTTTGATAGAGCATTTGCTTCCTGACCTCAATATCGTAGTAACTCCAAACGGCCAAATATGTCAGTTTGTAATTTTCTGAAGTAGCGACTGGGAAGACCTGCTTCTTTTCTTTACTTTCCTTCTGTTGTTTATGTCTGTCTGTCTCTCTTTTTCTCAGCAGCAAGTGACCATCATTATCATCG
>NW_004797414.1:576861-577946 GCF_000002075.1 Aplysia californica
CCCCCTCTCTCTCGCCTATTGTCTTTGATAGCCTAATACACGTATACACTGTGCGGGAAGTAAAGTAATGGCCTATGACATACAGTCATGTGTACTATGTTACCAGAGACTTTGGTTAATTATACTGGTAACCAATTATAATATTGTCCATTTTGTGACCAATCTCAAATTATCTGCTTATAAACGCACACGAAAAAGTTACTTATTATAACAATTTTGTTTTTGCTTTTTGTCTGGCAATGCACCTTGTTGATTGTTCTAGTGATTTGAAAAATAATACGTCATTTTGAATTTGTGCCTCACTTACAACCCACTTTTTGAAGCCCTGCGTTTTGACGTCGCTACCCTTTCACTTTCATACCATGTTGATACTTTTGGTTCAGGGCTATTCCACGGTAACTGACGTATGAATACCTATGGTTATTAAACCTAGATCTAGCTCTTAGTGTGGTGGTAGCTTGACCTACATATTGAGCTGGACAGACTTTAGATCTACAAGATATGAGGTAGATTACATGGTGACTTTCATGATGATTTAGATTTAGAATTACTAATTGGAAACAAGTTTTTTTTATAGTTCGTCCACAAAAACTCCAGCACACCAGTTGGCCAACATTTCAACAGTCCTGGCCACAATGGAGCCTCCGATTTGCAGCTTCAGGGTATTGAAATGGTCCAATATCCAACTAAAGAAATTAGATCTATTAACCAAAGAGAATCAATGTGGATTTGGATTTTGGGGTCTCACAAAATTCTCACTGGCCTTAACATCGACGAGCCCCATTTGAAGGACCTAAAATTTACAACGTAACGTACTAATCACCCCTTATGTTCCTGTAACCCTCTCCCTTTGGCCCTGCCTTTCTGTTATATTCCTTACCTCCACGTACTAGTTCCCCCCACCACCTCTCTCTCTCTCTCTCTCTCTCTCTCCCCCCTCTCTCTTCTCTCTCTCTCTCTCTGGCCTTTCCGATTTGTGTTCACCACACCCTTCTGTTATTATATTCCTTACCTCCACGCACCTTTCCACCCCCCCTCTCTCTTTCTCTCTCTACCACTTCTGGCCTTAGTGTTCCCTTCTCTCC
>NW_004797414.1:579517-613671 GCF_000002075.1 Aplysia californica
GGGGAGGGGGGGGGATCGTGTTGCATAGAATTAGAATACAATACAGTAACATAGAAAAAAATGAGATTAAAGAAAAAAGAATATTGTAGCGATAGCTGGGAATTACTTTTGCTAGCTAGACGCGTGACTCTAACCTTTTTGGCTATTGTGTCTAAATCATCGGGTTTAGATTGTAGCAAAGGGGAGGAAAAAAAAAAACAACAGTGAAAAAAACCTGCTGTAGATTCTGCTTAATCTGGCGTTGCCTAGCCTAGGCTAGGCTAGCGACCAACGCACAGATTTTGTCGAGATTGCGGGAACCCGATTGGTCAGATCATCGTACGGCGTACGGATGAGGGGGAAGGTAAGGGGTCAGACTTGGGTCAAGGTTAGCTAGCCGGTATTATTTATAATCAGCCCATCGCGCCGACTGACGGATGAATTGAGTGTGTTTTGTGTGAAACAACACCCTTTGTTTGGGGTAAAGAGAGCATGAAGTGAATCCCTCTTTCTTTTGAGTGCATGAGAAACATTTTTCTACTGGTCTACCAAGCATAGGTCTAGATCTAGATCTTCTGTTCTCGGAGGATTTAATTTTGGTGCAACTGTACCCAGGGATTGGAGTTGGAGGATAGCGTTCCGTGGGCCAGCTGAGCGCTCGCGGCGTTGCTTATAAGTGCGGCTCTGCTGATAACAGTTTTCATTTAAACAAAGTTATCGTGCTGAAATTGTTTAAACTGTGGTATTTGTCTTTAATAGTACTCTTGCTTTCTGGAATCTAAGAGCTTATATTTTTTTGCAATATGTGTAAAACAGAGCCCCAAAAGAACAAGACTTTGCCTGTGTACAGCTGGGAAGAGATTCAAAGACACGCAACTAAGGATGACCGCTGGATTGTCATAAACGGGTATGTCTACGACGTTTCCACTTGGAGCAAGAAACACCCTGGTGGGGAGAAACTGCTCGCCAACTGCGCTGGACAAGATGCAACAGTATGTTCAAAATTTTTGCTAAACAAAATAACACAAAAATATGCATTCATATATCTTGTTTGCCCCCCCACCTCCCCACCCAGGAATAACTCTAATTTTCCTTCCTCTCTTAACAAAAGTACCAAAGGCCTGTTTCAAAGTTATGCTACCCTGTGTACCATATAGCTCAATGTGCTTATAATATAAGTAGCCTATGCTGCAACTGTTTTATGCTATAAAGTCATATGATTCCATCACTATATGCTCAGCTTTAGGTTTAAAAAAGAAGCTATAAATTTGTTTTGTGCCTTTTTTCTGACAAACCTATACTAGGTTACACAAATTGCATTTGTTGAGCTGTGATATATTCTTTAAATTTCGTAATAAAAGATGCAAGAGATTAGATAATAATAATTCTTTTGTGAAAAATGGTTGGAATATGCATGCAGCTCATAGAAAAATCTAGTATTATACTTATAGAATCTAGTTATTTTTCATTTTAAAGTTGCTCTCATGAAAATGTTCTGCAGCTTACAGTATTCCTTTTTCTTTTTCTTCCCATGTCAAAATAAACCATATATTATAAATATGATAGCATGGTATATATATATATAGATCTATATATTCTTTACAATCTGCTATTGTCTTAGGTATACACATGAAAATTAAGGTAAAATCTCGATTGCTTTTCAGTCAGTTTCCAATTGGTGTTATGCATGCTGTGACATCAAACATTTCAGTGTCAGTCGAAGTAGGATATACTCCATTTCAACATTTGAAGACCAGAATAAGTTTGCTTCTGTCGTACTTTATCGTCGGAAAGACTTCCGCCGTAACAAGCGATCACCCCAACAAACACAATAAAGAAGACATCCTCCCCTAACCCTGACTCTACCCCTAACCCAACCCCCAACCCTACACCAAACCTCATAACAACCCTCTACTCTACTGTGTTACGGAATTTCTACCTTAATGTCGTCTGTCATGCATGAAATCAAACATGATATCACTCGCTAGTCTATCCTGCCAAATTTGCAATATATACTTTTGATATAATAATAAATAATAATAATAATAATAAATGACATATTGTGCTCAACTCCGATTAAAATGCTCAGGCTCTAGGTGTTTTACAATGCAATACAACAGTAACATAAAACATTGAGCTCTGACCCCCCAAAAAATCTCTCTAAAATTCATCTTATTCATTAAAAACAGAAAATGACTTTATCTGATATTTGAATAGATAAAAGGATTGGATCTCTCTTACTACAGTACTTGGCAAAACATTCCAGATCTTCGGGCCTTTTGATATTCAAATGTAAACTCTGGTTTCCCTGTATTGTTTTGCCAATCAATGACTTCACTCTCAGTCTGCGGAGCTTCCTAATTAATCCTGGAAAGTAGCGCTCATTACTCCTGACTTTTTTCTTTTTTCTTCTACAGGAATAGTAAGAGACACAGGGAGTAAAAGTAAAAGTCGGTGTTAAGCTTAAACTTAAATTTTCTATAGTAGTAATAGTAAGTTAGTATTTTTAGAACTCTTATTCTGACTTAAATTTCCTCAGGATGCGTGGATTGCTTTCCACAATGACAAGAGAGCCGTGAGCAAATACTTAGGTGCACTGAGGGTGGGCCTGCTGCGGCCCGAGGAAAATAAAGAGGTATGAGAGCTTGAGGAAGAGGCTGTATGTTTTAAAACAAAAACAAAATAAAAACGTTTCATTCAGTGTTTTTACCCCTGTCGATTTTGTAATTTCAGGTTTTGCTACTCAGTACTTAACTTGGCATGTTGTCAATGTGTTTCAAGACAATTTATATAAAAATATTTACATTTTATAAAAACTGAAGGAGTGTTCTTAATCTTATTCTTACTCGTCTTTGAAAATTGATTTGCTGGGTTTTTTTTTACTTTCAGTCGGAACTGATTAAAGATTTTCGAGACCTGAGGCGGACAGTGGAGGACATGGGTTTGTTCAAAGCTAGCGTGCCTTTCTTTGGCTTCATCATGATCCACATTTTCCTCCTCGAGTTCTTGGGCTGGTTCACAGTCTATCAGTTCGGGACCGGCTGGCTCACACTCTTCATAGCGTCTTTGTTCTTGGTTTCCGCACAGGTGAGGCAGCTAAAGTTTGGAACTTCATAATGTATTTTCTGGCCTCAGGAGAAAAAAAAATATCAATATGAAAGACGCTGAGTTCTGTGAGTGACAAATTGATTTTTAGCTGTCACCTGCAAGGGCGCATTTTTTGTCACAGATGTTATCTGATATTATGCTTAATAATTGTATTACTTTTTAAACTTTTTTCTTTTACAGGAATGGAGAGAGAGATTGGGAGTAAAAGTAATATTCAGTGGAAATGCTTTAGCTTGAATAATTATTATCTGTAGTAGAAACAGTCTAGAATTTTAAATAATAATAATAATGACAATGAAAATGATAATAATGATAAAAATAATAATAATAATAATAATAATAATAATAATAATAATAATAATAATAATAATAATAATAATAATAATTATAATAACAGATTACATTTATATAGTGCTCTGTCTTATTTTAGAACTCTCAGCTCTTGTATGTGAGGGCTAATTACATCATTTATTTCTCATGTTGCTTTAATATTTTTTTTTCTTTCTGGTCATTTTTCCTATTTAAGTTTATATTTGTTCCATTGTTTGACTTATTAAAATGCATCATCTTCAATTCTTTCTATCTTTTGATGCCCATGTGTGATCATGTCTCAGCCTAGGTAATTTTTTAATATTATGTTTCTTGCAGGCTCAGGCAGGTTGGGCACAGCACGACTATGGCCACCTCTCTGTGTTTAACAATTCCACTGTCAATCACTGGATCCACATTTTTCTGCTTAACTTCTTCAAGGTAAAGTTCTTAAACCATCGTCTAAGGTGATGGGTTCGGAGCTCAGGTTTGGTTTATATGCTCTCTCTCTCTCTCTCTCTCTCTCTCTCTCTCTCTCTCTCTCCAAAATAATCAATTAGTATTTGGTTATTAAATGACATTCCTAACAGGTTTTTTTTCTCCTCTTGGATCCCCAAATGTTCTCCTAGATTGTATTGAAATGGACCACATGGCCCATAGTGAGTAACAAATTGTAAACACATCCACCTTTTAATGAAGAACAAAGAAGAGTGCTATTAACACTTTTTGTACCGTCAGTGACTTGAGTCGCCAGGCTGTAGTGTGCGCTCATTATCGCTGGTGACTTTCGTGACCGACTCGACCAGGCACAGTAGACATATATATAAACAACAAATGGTGCAATTGCACTAAGGTAAATTCCGAAGGAAGTCACTCTATGTGATAGCTGAATAGTTGATGATAATCTGTGAAATTTTAAAGCATGTTTCTTGATGTGCAAAAGTTTGTTGAAATCATTTTAAAAAATCTGCCTTTGCTTTCAGCGTTCTAAACTGGTGCAGTACTTGAGGGTTTTTCTCTATATGAGTCTTCGGTACTGTAAGTGTTAACACTTCAAATTCAAAGTATTTCCTTGTCGAATTCCATGTGTTTTCCTCATTTTCTTTTTCAAACTTGAACCATCTCTAAAAGCTGTTTTCATTTCAATTTCTAAAAAAACCATTTCTATGTCTTCGTGAAGGGTGTGTCCTCTTCATGGTGGAACTATCGGCACTACTTGCACCACGCCAAACCCAACCGCATCCGCAAGGACCCAGACATCCGGCTGGCTCCGCTATTCTTACTGGGAGACAAAATTCCGGTGGAGGTAAGCGAAACGTTTTTTATGTTGGCTAAGTTTATCATTGTGAATCATTGTGTACCTGAGATCATATCAGAAATTGTCCTTTGTCTGACCCTCAGGATATGTGTATGTTAGTGTGTGTGTGTATGTGTGTGTGTGTGTTTTTTTTTTGTGTGTGTGTGTTTCTGTCTCTCAAATCACGATATACTGCCTGATTCACTATTGATTAAAATAAAGACAGAAATAGCGTAAAAAGAAAAATGTATTGTTTGTAAATTTAAACTGTTGCGTCATTTGTTAACAGGCACTTGGAGAATGTCTCTCTCTGTCTCTCTATTTAGTCACTCCTATTCTAACAACCACTTATCTTAGACCATCACCTGTCCAGAAAAAACACCTGCCCAAATGACAACTTTTTACTTCCCTCTGGTATTTTTTTGTACATTTCAATGACACTGTCCAAGACATCCACCTGTATAAGACAGCCACTTTTATTCTCTACAGTGGATAACTATCTTGGACAATTTTGACTTAATATAAATTGATGCATATCAAGACATTTGTAAGAGGCTGTAAGTTAATAGTTTTTGGTGCATGTAGAATTGATAAAGAAACTAGAGAATAGTTTTCTTCTCTAAATATCTATGTTTTGTAGTTTAACATTTTGCCCCCACAGGACGCCGATTAGTGATGGTGTGATATAATCAACAAAAGCGCACTAGGAATTATCCCCCTTTAGACATACGCACTTGTTAAATTTATAATTTCCTTCCTGAATGGTTTGTGTGGCCTTGGACTTTGAGGGTGAAAATCAGTTAATTTACAATAGTTGGAGTAAATTTTATTGAAAGATGTCGAGTAGACCTGGCACTAGTGCTGCTTTGCACTGGTGCCATAATAAGAATTCGGGTGGTGAATGTGCTAGATCGAATGTTTTCAGTTCCGATTCTAATTTCTTTTTCCATTTTTGTTTTGGGTGTTTTTGCCGAGATACAGGTATAGTACAGTACCGATGTACCCCATCTGCATCATGGTACATGGGGACAAAGGTTGTGCGCTCTGCACCTTGGGTGAATGGAAAGTGTTAAAGTGTTAAAGTTCAGAGAATGAACTACATGATAACTCTGGTGCTCTACATACACTGGGTTTTTAAGTTCAATTAAATCACCTCAAGTTTTGTGTGCCCAAGTCAGACGTTTTACATAAGGATAAAGATTGTGATCCAGATTGAGGACTTTTGGACTTTTGTTCTAGTTTTTTGGTTGTTGTTGTTGTACTTAACCTTACATAGTGGTCTTGGGTCTCTGTTTTGCTTTTCTTTCTTGTGTACCTTTCTTATTTTCTCTGTTTATTGCTGGTGAACTAGTTTCAGGAGAATCCTTTAGCTTCAGCTCAGTTGGTGTTGTGCTATGATCGATGCAGTCCACTCAGGTTCGAATCCTTAATGGGTTGTACTTGAATTTTGGGTTGTTTGGGGAGTTTTTATTGTTCTCCACCCATGTGGCTCAGGAAATATGGCGATCTGGTCTCTTGATTAAAAGGAAAGTGCTGTGCTATCATAGTATATGAGTATTTTGTTCTAGTTCTATTTAAGCACGGCTTAGTTCTATTTAAGCAAGGGTGGTTGACAGGTGCTCTGGTGGAGTTTACTCTTTCTTTCCTATCAAACATATATCATCCATATAAATCACTCGTTTCTTTTCTTTGTTTGTGACTCTCTTGTAACACCTGTAATATTCAGCACTTATTTGACCTACTGTTTGTGTTGCAAGTGTTGTAAAACTCTTACTGTGGGTGGTTGGTGGATGCTTTGGTGTGGCTTGCTATTTTTTTCATATTTAACATCCATTGTCGTCCTTTTTTTTGTTTGTTACTTTCTTGCAACACCTCTAATCTTCGGCACTTATGTGACCTTATTGTGTTGCAAGTGCCGTAAAACTCTTACTAAAACAAAAAAGCCCCCCAAAACACTTACTAAAACTAAAACTAAAGGTATAGCTTATCATATGGCCCCGTAGCTAAACAATCAGCGAAAGCTGACGGACAAATACGGTATCAAGTGACTTGAAAATGACATCTCGTGAGTGCGTGGTCTCTCTGTGTGCTTTGTCAAGTGAGACAGTTTCTCACCTGTTTCTAAGAGTGTTTACCTGATTACTGATAACCCCCCTCTATGTCACTGTGCTAGTTGGTGAACTGTGATTGTGAGTGGTTGGTGGGTTCTCTGATGTGGTTTACTTATTTTTCTAGTAAAAATAAAAAATCTGTCTATCATCCTTATCTCTTTTCCTTCTTTTTTTATGTCTTTGTTACTCTACTGTAACACTTCTAATCTTTGGCACTTATGTGACCTAATTGTTTTGTAAGTGCCTTAAAACACTAACTGAAACAAAATCACCAGTTGTGAAGCGTGTTTACCTGATTTCTGATAACCCCTGTATGTCACTGTGCCAGTTGGTGAACTTTGTTGTTCTGAGTTCAGTGATAGTGACAGTTGGATGGGCTGAAAGTTTACTTACATCCCACTGGGTATCATACTGTACTTGTGATGCGGGTGGCTGTGGGTCAGATCCGGAAAGGTGTATTTTTGTAATGGGTAGTTTTGAGAGTTTTTGAGACTGTCCACTCACTCACGTGGTTGGTTCCTGCTAAAGATGGACCTTAGGTTTGGAAGTTTGTTTATATATATATACAGCCATAGGGTGTTTATAGCGGTGTTACACCCATATCGTACATAGTTTTTAAAAAAAATGTTCCCCCAAGTATTGTCATTGTTCTGGTATTCTAACATTATCAGTGGTTGGTTGGCGGATGCTCTGCTGTGGTTTACTCCTTTTTTTCCCTAACAAACAGCCATCGTCCTAATCTCACCTCATTCTTTCTTGTGTTGCAAGTGCCTGAAAACTCTTACTTAAAACCCCCCAGCCAAAACAAAAAAAGTTTGGGGTTTGAATCCAAGTAGAATCCAGCAGGGTTTTATCATGTTCTGAAGCATTTGGCTTCTTAGCAAGATTTCTTATTGGGGGAGCCCTATGCTCTCAGCTCGAAACGGCCTGGGTTTTGGGAGCTGTGGGGTATTTTGTACAAACTAATTTCTGATTTTTAAGAGTTTTCCTCACAGTTTGCTACCTCAGAATTACGAAGTTCTATTTGCTCAATACCTAGTTTTGATAAATTTGATGTTAAAAAATGTTGAGTTTAAAATTCTCAACATGTCAAGCTTTTTCAAATGCAATTCTTTGATTATCCTGATAGCGACTTCGAATAATCGTACAAGTTTGATAAAGCAGATAGAAAAATTGTCAGATAGAACGTAATTTTAAGGTAGCAAGTTGTCTAGGCCGTTTGAAGATCTTGGCTTTGAGTCCAAAATTATGACGGTTGATTTCGTGGATCCATTAAATTTAAGTCTCATTTTGTGTTAAATCTTGTTTTTATGTCTGGAATTCAGTGCTTTCGAAATAATTTCCATAAAAACAGGGGAAAATAAGTTAGTATAATGTAGCGTGAAGACTGCATTGTGTTCAGCAAGGTGATGAACTTGAACATAAAAAACCCCAAAATTAATCCTCATATTTTATAAACTTCTTTTTCTTTCTGTTTTATCTAGTGGGGCAAAAAGAAGAAAGGTGGACTGCCTTACAACTGTCAACATCAATACTGGTTTCTCGGTAAGAGTTTATTTTGTTGCTCATGTGCATTAAAAATTTTTTAAATTTGTTCTATTATTTTTAAAAGATTTTATTAACTCTAAAAGATATCCTTACCACACCTGTAAAGTAGTAAGACATCCCTGACACCTCCTTCTTTGATTTGAAGCATATTGACCATGTCTAACCCATTTTACTTTCCTGTCGAAATCTTACACTTATAAATGTGGCTTGCAAGATGGGGTTGATGCTGTTCTTTTAACTTTTGGTGGGTTTTTGGAAAGTGCCACTGGTGGTTGCTGCTTTGAATCTTTCTTTTTATTCTTTTGTAGTTTGTCTTTGTTGTCTAGAGAAAGCTTCACTTGTGTAAAAAAAACCCCAGAAATAATGTATAAATGTAACAATGGCAAGATATGGGTGGCTGGAGAGTGTCACTGACAGGTCATATTTTTTGTCTCACCTGCTGTTTCTGTTCATTTGAAAGTTGAACGGCTGTCACTTTGTTGAATATATATGTGGTTCAACAGTTGAATGAAAGAACAAACTAAACGATGACTTTTCTGCTTGTTTAGATTTATGTTTTTCTCTCTCTCTGCAGTGATGCCCCCTCTCCTTCTTCCACTTTACTTCAACTTTGAGGTGCCTTACTTCTTGTATTCACGGAAACTCTACGGGGTAAGTAATACCATATTACACATTGTATGTTGTTAACGTCCCTTTGTTCAATTTCCCATTCAACTAACAAAAACAATAAACAATAGTCAAACACAAGTGGAGTTATGAGTCTACAAGCTTTTATTAAGATTAGTAATGGCATCTTCGCAATTTCCATTTTGTGACTTGGCCCAGTTTGCCCCTGGACTCTTTAATTTTGTCTTTTTCAGCAGGAAGGAGAAGTGATGAGACAGGTGGTTGAAGGGCACCACTGGTTGACAGTTCCTTCTTCTTTCCATTCTCTCTGCCGGTTCTGTTTGCATGTCGAACATTTTCCCAGCCGTAAATGACAGTTATTGTTTTGATGTGCTTCTCTTTTCTCAAATCAAATAAACAAACGAACAAACAAACAAACAAACAACACTAAATGGCCATTATTTTGGGTGGTTGGTGGGTACTGTGGTGTGGTTTGCTTCTTCTTTCTTATCAAACATCTATCATCCTTATCTCCCCTCCTTTTTTATGTTTGTTACTCTCTTGTAACACCTCTAATCTTCTGGCGCTCATATGACCTTATGCAGTTGCAAGCGCCATAAAACCTCTACTAAAACAAACAAAGACATGACGATTATTGTGTCGATATGCTTCTCTGTACTCAAACGAATAAACAAACAATGGAGTTGCGAGCGCCGTAAAACCCCATACTAAAAACAAACAAAAAAACAAACAACACTAAATGACCATTATTGTGTCGATGTGCTTCTCTGTACTCGAGCAAAAAAAAAAAAAAGAAGTGTGGAGAGAAAAGGGCATGAACAAAAATGATAGTGTGTAATTATTTCTCTTGGTTTTTTCGCAGGAAATGTTTTGGATGTTTGCCTTCTTTGTCCGCTACGTCTGTATGTTCTACCCGTTCCTCGGAGTGAGTGGAGCTCTAGCTCTCTATGTGTGGGTGCGGTGAGTAGGCTACTCGTGAGATTTTGGTGTTTGTTTGTCAAGTATGCCACAATACGTATTTGTGCACTTGTGTTTGTGCTTGTGTGTGGGTTTGTTTGTCTGTGACCTTGTGTGTGTGTGTGTGTGTGTGTGTGTGTGTGTGTGTGTGTGTGTGTGTGTGTTTGTGTGCATGAGAGAGAGAGAGAGAGAGAGAGAGAGCAACATGTTTTTTGGCTGAAATTTAAAATGTATTATACATGTAAAGGAATAGTATATATGACAATTATATTTTCAACACCTTAACTCATTCGCTATGTATTATTTTCGGCTTGTGGACAAATTTTTTTCGCGAGGGCGAAATGAGATGATGACTAGATCTAGTGCGCAGTTAGAAGGTCTTTTGGGGCCACAAATTCAAATAAATATCAACGTATTATCTACCAAAATTTTGAGTATGGTTTGTTTGTGTATTTTTCAACTCTGTTTCCTGTAAGAGGTGATTTTATGCAACACAATTTTGATTGGATGCGGATAAAATTTGGAAATAAACATTTAATAATCTTTGGTGAAACTCAAAAAATATGTTTGCACCTAGACTCTAGTCAAATGATATACAGTCAAACCTGCCCTGACGGCCACCTGTACAGACGGCCACTTTCCATTTCCCCCCTTGCGTTTTTTCTATATTATTTAACTGTGTAAAAAGGGCACCTGCCCAACGCGGCCGCGGCCACCATATTTTAACACACAACCCCTATCACATTCAGCAAAAACACCTGTCTTAGACGGCCACCTTAGTGACTTCATTGCGATAAATTGTGCATTGGCCCCTGGTGTTGTGGGCGAGCTGTCATAATTCAATCATCTGTTGTTGTTGTTAGGTAGTCCCTCCTACCGATCATGTTGCGTAGGCCCCTCCCACTGTTGACCAATAGCTACCAATTTTCAGCTGCTGGTGAGGTAAGCGTGTGATCCCTCATAACCCATAAGCCCCGCACAGAACTCATACACACATCGTAAGTGAGATGAGTGGTCACTGTTTACCCAGTCTGTAACAATGGACGTTGACGTGAACTTGTGACAGAAGCGTCGCTCGTTCTCCGAGTGGTGGCGACCCATGTGTTTGTTTTAACATGGCACTCGGTCTTCCGCGTCTGACACATTTCATTTTATTGTCACCCTTGTGCAAAATCAGCAACAAAATAAAAATTACAAACAAAATACAAACCAACAACAACAACAATTAAGACCACAACAATGCTACTTCTTTCGATTGGGGCCTCAGATGGGAATTGTTTGTTTTCTTCATCTTGATCAATCCTGCCTAAGACGGCCACCTGTCTTATACGGCCACTTTTCTCCTTGACAATGGGTGGCCGTCTTATACAGGTTTGACTGTATATCAAAATAACCATAAATGAATATAGAACTGGAAAATATTGAAAAATTTGCAGTTATTTACATACTTTCCATAATATTTGTACATTTGGATCATAACCTCCGATATTGAAAAAAAAAATATTGATAAAGGATCACAAACAGAAAACACCCACTCGTATCTTATATAGAATTATTCAGAATTGCATATGAAATAAACCTATACATATCTTGAGTGGCTCTTTTCGAGTAATTTCACCAAAAAGTAGTGATTTTGGGGAGAAAAAAATATTTTGACAATTTAGATCTAGACTTAGATTAGATCTAGCACTCGAAAATATTGCTTTCTCAATTACAGTGCATTGGCAATTTGAGGCCAATAGTGTCATTATTATAAAAAAGAGTCAAACATTTCTTTAGTGAGAAAAATAATGATACATTTTGTTTTGTAAAAGTACTAAGACCGGTGTCTGGGCTATAATTTTGGCATCGCGATAAAACAAAGTCGCATAAACTACGAAATCACGTTTAAAAACTGAATCTAAACTTCCGATTTTCGGTAGAAACGCTTGACCCGGAAGTCAATGTTATGTTTTAACATGGATACATGGATTGAAATAAAATCTAAGCTAGAATTAAAGGTCGGTGCTCGAGCTGTCGGGTGCGGCTTGCGGTATGGAAGATACTTTTGCTGCGCCGCTGCCCACGACTCGGCTTAGCAAATGAGTTAAGATTTCACATAAAAATAAGGAACAAAAACTTTGTAGCAAATATAGACTGGTGTAGCTGAGAATATGCATAGAGAAATTTTCTGTCTTTTGTGTTGCTACTTTATGTTGCTTCATATAACCATGGCTATGGGCCGGTGGGTAAAATGTTGGAACAAGTACCTGCGACTACTAAAATGTTTGAAGTGCTTCTTTCGAAATTCTTTTTGTTTGCGTAGATCTTAACATTTTCCTGTGGAGCTCCCGTGACCATTCTGCCATGCCTGGCAAAGCGCCTTCTTTTTTTAACTTCAGAGCAATTTCGAGAAAAGGTTCTTTGTCATCGTAATCGTTTAAAAATAGAGCCATTCTGAAATTTGAATTCTAATTTATATTTAAAAAAAAACAAGGCACAGTTTCAATTTGAATTTTTCCCACACGTAGGGTAGGCTTTCCACTAAACATGAAAAATGCCGTTTTGTCTTCGTACAGCAGCATTGTATTGATCAGCAAGACTTTGAGTGACTGCAATGTTTTTTACTCTTAAGGTTATGGAAATTGCTCCGTTCTCTTGCAACGTAATGAAAGTTGTTGGCTTTTTTTTTTAGTTTCACTGATAAGGGAACCATGTAGATAATGATAATAATAACAATGATAATATAAATCAATTTCAGTTATATAGTATATTTTCACTCAGAAAGTGCCCAATGTTCTTTACAATGTTACTAAGAACATGAGCACCATATGTACGGTTCCTGTAGTGATCCTTTCTCGCCGCCTCTCACTTTCGTCTTTCCGTTACCCCCCCCCTCTCTCTCTCTCTTTCCCTCTCTCTCTCTCTCTCTCTCTCTCTCTCTCTCTCTCTCTCTCTCTCTCTCTCTCTCCCTCTCTCTCTCTCTCTCTGTGTCTCTCTCTCTCACTCTCTCCCTCCTTCTCACTCTCTTTCCCATCCCCACGCTGTCTCCAGTACATGAACATTTGTGGCGTTATTACACTCATTATGTGTTCGTATTTCTGCTCACGGCAGGTTCCTCGAGTCCCACTGGTTCGTGTGGACCACCCAGATGAACCACATCCCGATGGACGTCGACTACGACCAGGACTACGACTGGGTCACTGCCCAGCTCAAGGCCACTTGCAATGTGGACCAGTCACTCTTCAACGACTGGTTCTCCGGACACCTCAACTTCCAGATTGAGCACCAGTAGGTACCCAGTTTGAATTACAATAGTAAATGTGAGGCAGCATGGTGAAATCAGGCGCTTGTCAAAATAACCAAATCGGAGAAACAGGCAGTTTTCCCTGAGTTCGGAAATTTTTATCGAATTTTTATTTTTTGGCTTAACCTATTTAATGTTAATATAAAAACACCTTTCCATGTGAATTTTACTGAAAAACGTTGATTAATGGCACAAAATATGTCAGGGTTTTCAAAGGCTCTTTAGCTATTGAAGTTACCAAACTTTGGCAGCCATTTTCTCGCTAATTTCACCACAGAAACCAGGCGACCTCAGTTCCTTCAGTGGCGGATATATTGAGTTCTATTCAAGATAAATGGATATTTATTTCATTGGAAGCAAGGCAAATAAATCAGCTTTCACATGATACGAATAACTCCACATGCCCAAAAATTGAGGAGCAGATGATTCCACAGCGTCTTTACGCAAATCACATTTTTATTGATCCTAGAAGGGCAATTTGGTTTACAATGGCAGACATACCATACATACATAAATATATAATTATAAATTCGTACATACATAAATACATACACATATATACACAAATATGCAAAATCATACAAATACAAAATAATCTCACAGCCATCCCATTGCTGGTCGTCACTGTGGAGCGCTC
Organism: Aplysia californica; assembly: GCF_000002075.1. Classification (NCBI taxonomy): domain Eukaryota; kingdom Metazoa; phylum Mollusca; class Gastropoda; order Aplysiida; family Aplysiidae; genus Aplysia; species Aplysia californica. The sequence continues at coordinate 593,377 of NW_004797414.1, forward strand.
GGTTTATTTTTTAAGCTAGGGTTGTCGTATCTTGCTGAAGGACACACCCTAGTGACCACCCATCTGATCCCGGGGTCACCAACTCTTGCTTGACTATACTCTTGAGTCTCAACTCACTACTCACTTAGCTACTGGAACCCCCCATATATATTTTTTTTTGGGATGGGCTGCTGGCATTGAGGGTGGGTGAGTGTAGAGGGGGGGTAAGTAGGTATTTCAGGTCATTGTACACTAATGCAGTAGTGGCTATATGTTGCATTTTTTCAGCTTTGGTTAATACAGGTCTGGAATGAATTTGAAAATAGACATGTCTCTCAGATCAGAACCTGAGGATGAAAAAACTGGAACAATTTTGCAAGTTACTAAATTATTCCACTTTTTTCATCTTCAAATTTTAATACTTTACAACTTCATTGCCAAGGGATGTGCGTTCCTTTTGTCTGGACTGATTTTCAGCTGAGCTTGTTAACCAGGACAGCGGTCTCAATGTCAGTGGACTTGCTCTCTAGATCTGGCCCACTCGTGACATATATTCGGGCTCTGGGTCTTCGATAGTGTCACTTTCCTCACTCACTATATTCCCTGTCTTACACATTTAGAAAAACTTATAAATCTGTGTCGAAAAGTGAAATTTGCTGCCTTTTTTAAAGGTCATTTTAGTGTTTATGTTTTGTGAGAGTCTGTAAGACTAGACCTGTGTTTATCGAACGCTTGCAAGCCTAGCAGGAAACTAAATTAATATGAGCAGATTTGGTACCGATACAGGTATTTTTTATTCCCAAATACAAATCCACGCTGTGCTTGTGAGTAATTCTCTGTGCAGAAGAATTAGAGCCAAATGATTAACAGGATGAAAATATAATGTCATATATAGGCAACAAGGAACAGCAAATTTTGCCCACTTCTGTGACGTCTATGGTAAGGCACAAAGCTAAATTAAAAGTTACATATTTTGATGACGGAACAGGTACCTCATAGATTATGACAACATGTATATCTCTATTAGTTATAATGGAAAAGTGCTCATTAGATAGATATAACCCTAATAAGGTCAACCATTTATAATAGACTAGATTAGTGCAGGAAGAGTAGGCTGGTTTTTTTACACCCCCCACTCTTACCTTTCCCCATACCTCCCTTTCCCATCACCAAACTAAGTTTACACCTAAAAAGAGTTGTCATTTTATCTCCACTCCCTACCCCCCCCCCCAATCCCTATCCCTCCAACCCCTCCCCCCTCTCCCCCCCAACCCCCCCCCCCCCTCCCGCAACAAAACCAACAAAAAAAACCCAACAAAACAAACATACAAAAAACGAACAAAAACAACACTATAAAACCTCACTACCCCCTCCTCCCTTCACAACCCACCCACCCACCCATCAGTCTGTTTCCCACAATGCCGAGGAACAACCTGCACAGAGCCACGCCCCTGGTCAAGTCTCTGTGTCAGAAACACGAGCTGGACTATCAGAGCAAGACTCTGTACAGAGCCATGGCGGACATCGTCGGGTGAGTGACCGCGGAGGGTTCTCTTTCTGTTGGGACTGGAACTGGATTTTGTGTGTGGGTGTGTGTGTGTGTATGGGGGGTGGGTGGGTGTGTGTGTGTGTGTGTAGGTGTGTGTGTGTGTGTGTGTGTGTATGGGGGTGGGTGGGTGTGGGTGTGTGTGTGTGTGTGTGTAGGTGTGTGTGAGTGTGTGTGTGTGTGTGTGTATGGGGTGTGGGTGGGTGTGTGTGTGTGTGAGAGAGAGAGAGAGAGAGAGAGAGAGCGTAACACCAAAGCCAATGTGCCAGCATCTGGGCAATAAAAATTTATCTTATCTTATCTTACCTTATCTTGATTGTTACTTTTAGGCTTTGCTTATAGCGTGACATATAGATAATGTCGGTTTCCGATGCATACCAAGTAATTGATTTGTTTGTGGGTTTTTTTCTGTTTTTCACAGATGTCTGAAGGTTTCGGGAGATATGTGGTATGAAGCTTACAATATGTGATGCTGACTAGGTCAGCTCTGGATACTTTGATCTGTTGAGACGTTCAAGTCTGCAGAAATATTTGAGCCGAGTATGTGCCACCTGTATCTGACAAACGTTCATTTTGCTACACATGTTTTTGAAGTACTAGAGCATCAAATGAATGACCAGTTGGACTTTAAAACCTTGAAGGCCATTATCTTTGGGTAGAAATTGAAGTAAAAGCGTATTGTAAATGGTTTCTTTGAATTTGGTGCTCTTATATATATTTGAGTTGAATAAGGGCTGTGTGCAAAGCATTTGTCCATCCTTTTGAATCCGTTTTCTAACTTTTTCTAAATTTTACCTGTCAATTGCTCTCATGTCTGTTGTCTTTTTCAGTTTACACCCGCTTTTCTTGATACGTTCTTTAGACTAAATAAGGTTAGGAAACTGGAAAAAATTTTGAAAACAATGACATGTTGGACATTATGAACCATCGAGTCACATGGTTTTAAAGAACTTCTGAGATGTACATTTGAAATGTACAAAGTCTTTTTTCTGTTCTGTTTGTGTTTCTTGGACAGCTGAAAGTAAGATCTGTTTACTTCTGTTGTTTAATCTCAGGAGTATAACTTCTGCAAGCTGTTCAACTGTTTAGTTTGAAGTCCAGAAAGAAGAAGTATTTAGGAGGGAGAGAAAATTGTTTCATTCCTTTAAAAATTGTTCTCAAATTGTTTGTTTTCCTGCTTTTTTCCAGTAGACTAATATTTAGATTTTGAATTTTGGCGAAATATTTTTTAAACACATGCAACTGATTCCACAGATTAAGAAACTGCAATAAAACTAATTTGGAAGAATTTTGGGGTTAGTATGAAAATCTGGCACAGGATAATTGATAATTATTAATTCATTAGAAATAGTTGTTTTAACTTCGCAAACTAAGTATTATTTTCAGGGAAATAAAAGGGCTTTCATTTGTCAGTAAGTATTGGTTTAAAAAAAAAATCACAATGAACCTGTTCCTCACAGGCCACTCAAATAATTTAATGTTTTGTAAATATATCTTCCTTCCGGCTGTTTTGTTTTCTAAACTTTATTTTGGCATGGAATGCATTTGTAGATACTGTATTGTTTGGATCATATTTGAATTGCTGGAATGCTGCAAATTTTAAGTTTTCAACAAACAAATGTTATGTATTGAGTGGCTAAATAAACATGTTCCCATTATGTCAGTGCTGGAAAAAGTTTGTGGGATTTAATAGATAAAAATGACCAGATTAATCATCTGCTACTAGAAGATACTGACAGTTTGTTAGTTTGATCTTAAGATGTATAAAGTATAAGTTATTCTAAAGGGAGACCTTTGAGAAAATACTCTTGTTGTTTCCTTTGTAAATTGTGGGTATTTTATGTTATTGTTTTATTGTGATTTCTACTATTTGTCCATTCCCTATGATTTTTGTCTAGTGCTGATGTATTTGTAGTGCACGTACTTTACTTTTCCAATCCAGTGGCCATCTGAATTTGAGCCTTTCGGCCTGTCGATATGGCAAAGAATTTACTACAGGTTTTTATCAACTGTGTTTTGTTGCTTTATAGAGTATATTTTTTTATATCTGGGGAAGCAGGTAGGTAGGTAGGTAGGTACCATGCAAGTCGCCAAGTGCAGGGCAGGTAAAGTTCTGATGTATTCATCGTGTACCGACACAAGGCTTTGATGTTTGTGGTTCTTACGTCCCACATTAGAGATTAGTGGACCTGTCCTTGTTAAAGCTTGCAGGGGGGGGGAAATTGGTTTCATTTTTCTGTTATATGATGATGATAATAATAATAATAATAATAATAATACGTACAGTCGACTCTGCTTGTGTTGAAATCGCTTGAGTTGATCTGCGGTTGAGTTGATCTTATTCTCGGGTTCCAGCACCTGTTTCTTTACAGATCCCAACAGTTAAGTTGATTTTTCTTTTTTTTTTCTCCCACGACGAAATCAACTCGTCCTAAGTTGACTATGATAATGATAATGTAGATCATTTTTATAGTGCGTATAGTTCAAAGTGCTATATTTCTTACATTTACTCTAAGGTTTTAAGGACATTTGGCAGTTATATAAGAAATTGAATGTAGTTTTTTTTAAATGTATGTGGTTAGGAATTACACCAATTGCACAAAGTAGATTTTGAGGTGTATTCCACCCTCGAACTAATTGACCCTGATTGCCGCGCCCACGACGTCCCATTGGATTTTATAGATCTAGATCTAGCCCTACCCATCGAGCACAAATTCCAGTACTGACCCCTTCACCATGATCTGAATCACTATTAGATGAGTCTAAGTCCTGTTTCTTATCATCTACTACGGAATTTACGGCACTTATTTCAGAGTCACTTTCGTCAAATTAGTATCATTCCCCCTCACAACCCAGCGCCACTTCAAAAAGTACTTTGTCGGTTGTGATTGTGCGTTTTCGAGACATCTTTCAAGCTTCTACACCCATCAAAAACAAAGAAACCACTGTTCATTGGAAAATTAAAATATTCAGACAGAGCTGCATCGCCGTATTTGTGTATCTTGGTAATTACAAGCAGAACTAGCTTCTTTGACGTGACCGTATCGCTGTTCCGAGTATACCCGTAGCCCGGATAAAAAGAGTTAAAAAAGGGGCATATTCATTTGTGTATGGCATCATGCATGGTGAAATCGGGCGCTCGTCAAAATAATGAAATCGAGGAAACCAACTTTTTTCTACCTTTTGGATAACTTTTCCTGACCTTGTTTTATTTGGGTTCAACATCTTTTGTATCCATTTATAAACACATTTCTGTGTAGATTTTACTGAATAACTTGATCAAAGGCACAGAAAATGTCAACTTGCAGTTTGACTATTTTCATGAGCGCCTGATTTCACCACGCTGCCTCACATATATAATATATATTACGTGATGCATTTAATGCAAGTTCAAATCCACCGCTGTATTTTGAAAATGCAGTAAACCCCTACTTATATATAGAGATACTCTGACCAAAAAATACTGGCAGTTGATTGATCTAGTCTGCGTTTTTATTATGCATTATTGTATATGTGAACACAAGAAAAAGCAGGCCATGGACTTAACAATTTATCACCTAGAAGTGAAAGGCTTTTTGACATTCCGAGACGTTTTTAGCTTTTCGAGAACGCCGAGTGCAAGTTGGCTTTTTTACAGGCACTTGTGCACTAACATACTCACAAGATCTTTCATTGATTTACTTAGTCGGTTTATACCCTTTTCCCGTGAAGGTGGAAAAGGGCATAAGCTGGGATTTGAACTGGCAACATTTTGGTTGTAAGCTCAGCTGCCTCAACATCTGTGCAATGAATGCTATGACATAAAGGTGTGGAGCACTGAGTTTATGGTGCAAGGAGATGGTGGAGTTTCCATGCCATTTTGTGTTATGCTGCTTGTTTGTATCCTAGCATCACTCCTTTGAATTTTTATTGAAAACTTTTTTAAATCAAGACAAATGGCTACCTTAGAATTACAAATTTCTATCTGACATTTTTGGCCATTTTGAGTTACTAAGACTTTGAGGTCAGAAACCAAATGTACTGCCTGCTCCATCAAAATGGCAATATTAATCAGAGTTGTTATCAAGATATTCAAAGAATTGTATTCGGAAACACTTGACATGTTGTGAAACTCAACATTTTTAACGTCAAATTTATTAAAACTAGGTGCTGAGCAGATAGAACTTTGTAATTCTAGGGTTGTGAAATATCTTGCAACAAGCAAAGGGGCGTACTTTAATTTTTCTTGACTTAAGTGTAAGTACTGACAATCTGAATTTTTTCTTTTGTAGTGCTGTTATATTATTTCATGCATGCCATTTTCTATTGCTAAACAGTTGAGTTAAGATGAGAAGAATACCTCATTGCAATTGTAACAAAGTTGTTGTTATACACTTTTAAAAATAGGCCTACTACTCAAAATATGTCTATAATATATTGTAAAAATATGGATATATACAAAAAATAAAACTTATTTTTATATTTTCTGCCTACTGACACTGAATGCTTTATTAAAATATTATTTAGCCAATCAGTATGTTTTTTATTTTTACTTATAAGTAAATGCCAAAGGTTATGTATTATTATGCTGTACGAGATAGCTCCCTCCTCTGTTTTGACAAGATGAGTGTTCCCTGAAAGTGATGACATCTATACGATGATAACAATAATTAATCATAATTTAATGATAATAATTGCATTTATATTATAGGATTTATCCATGTTCTACGACAGGGATCTTTAACTCTGGGGCTGTGGGTCAATTGAGGCTCGCAGGGCGATATTTTGAGGCTCGTACTCAACATCAAAATTTAGTGTTTGTTAGTGTGGCTTGCATGTTTTTCTCACATGCCAAATGTAGCTGAGTTACGTTCTAAGTAAATGGAAGCACTGTACTGTCAGGTCTATGGCAACAAGGAGTAGGTAACAACTGTAGCTGGTGTTCCGAAGAAGCGTTCACGTTCTGAACTGCCTTTGATAAAGATTGAGAAGATTAAATCAGTTGCACTTAATTAGAAGAAAAATACTTAACAAACCTTTTTTTTGTGTGTGGAATATTTGATGTGGCCCAGGCTCACCCAGTGCCAGACTCTACCTCCAGTGGCCTCTGGGTAATTTGAGTCTGAGATCCTTGCTCTACAGCATTTTCTGTGCGTTGTATAAGCATTATTAATAATCCAACAGACCCCAAAACACTCTTAAGCATTCTTGGCTTCCCCTGAAAGCATACAGAGCAAGGAGCTGATTTAGCTTTCGGTCACTAACAAGATCTTTCACCATCCATTGTCAGATAACCATTCCCACCTGGTTAAAGTACATTGTAAGTAAGTTCATGTAAAGTGCCTTCACAAGGACACAATGTCGGGTCCCTGTCAGAGCTCAAACCTATGACCTGCTTTTGGTTACGAGCTTGACAACCTAACCACTAGACTGTCAATGCCATTACCGTCAATAGTATAGTTACTTACTGTTTTTAGTGAGTGATGGATTTGTAAACAGAGTAGGAGCAAAGACTGCATTAGAGAAACTATTTATGGAACTTCTCTTTGAGTGTGAGAAGTGAAAACGAAACAAAATGCCTTGAACTGACCTAGACTGGTATGCTGTAAGCTGACAAAATGCCTTTCTTAAATTCACTGCTGTTTCAAGATTAAAAGGTTTTTGTCAACATAACCATTTAAAAAAGGCATTTTTCCTAAATTTGAATTTGAATTTATTCCAAAACTAGCCACAGTTTCACTTTGATTTTTTCACACAAATAGTGTAACAGATCAGGCTTTCGGTTTAGCAAATAAAGAAAATTGGTGCCAAAAATGAAAAATCGCATTTCGTCAGCTTATGGCAGTGGTGATGTCTGTGAATTTGATCACTGACTGGGGATGACGACACTTTATCTAGGGTGTGACCATTCTTACATTTGCAGAATGGGCTTTGTTACTGCTTCGGGATATTTTAAGACTCCAGATTTTTATTTTTGAAATAGCTTTGAATGTTATTTGTTATACTATACATGCTTCTGTAATTATTTGGCCAGTCAGCAATTTTGTACTCTTGCCTGTTGCCTGAGATATTTTTAGATTCAGATTTTTGTATTTTTGAAACTGCTTTAAATGTTATTTTATATGTTACTTGCTTCAGTAAGACTTAAAAATCCAGTTTGTGGAATCTGCTTATGGGTAATTGGTGGGTGTTCTTGTGTGGTTTACTCCTTCTTTCTTTCTTTCCTATCAACCATGAAACACTGTTGTCCATATCTCTCCTCCTCCTTTTCTTTGATATGTTACTCTCCAGTAACACCTCTAATTCCTGCATATATATATATATATATATATATATATATATATATATATATATATATTTACATCTTAGTACCACTAAAATCTGGAATGTGCTTCAAAGTCTGTTACTTCTATCAGCATGTTTACAACAGAAGTAGAAGGACATTTTTTGCTTGAGTATAGAACGGTACATGACATGCCTTATTTTGGTTCACTGTTGTTTACTTTTTTGTTGCCTTAAATGAATGTTATCGTTTCCCATGTTGTTTAGCATTCTGGTTTCCTCTCATGTTTTTTTGTTTTGTTTGTAGTCCTGTGTTCTGATTTAGTGCTGAATATTTGTGAGTCACTTTAAAAAAATATGTCGACATTGATAGTAGCTGTAGTTATGATTCAAGGGGAAAAAAACAGGAAAAAGAAAAATTGTTTGGAATTTGATTTTGATGATGATGAAATGTTGAGAATGATGTGCAAGATTAGTCTTGATGATGATGATGTTGATTTATTTCTACATTTGTTGCTTATGCCAGATCCCATCAGGCTGTTCCGAGGGGCCAGACTGTATTCTGGTCTCATTTTTGTGGGTTTAAAACAATCAATTTTTTTAGTACATATTTGGTGTCTTGAGATGTGTTTTGTTGTACAATTTTGTGTTGTACCCCCAACCCCTAAGAAAAATTTCTTTTTAGAAAGAAATCAACAAAATAAAGACAAAAACAAAAATCAAACTAGCCTCAATGACTGTAGTAATGTAATTACAGCATAACACGGATAGGTGGAACACAGGAGACTCCAAATCTTGCATCCGTCGAACTGTTCCTGCAGCCCCATTTTTTCTTCTTCTTTATCTTTGTAAGATATCCCTCGAACCAGACGAATTCGAACTATCCGTGTTTTACTGTATGTATTATGGCCCTTTTGAAACAATTTAGATAGTCCAGGGGGCAGGCTGCTTCAACTCTGCCAAACGTAGGGCCAACTCATGCTGAATGAGAGTGTAGAATTCCTGCAAACAGATGGAGACACTTTTAATAAAGAATCAAACTCATGAATGTCTTCTACATGAAAGGCAAAGAGTCTCACCATTACCGTACTCCAGACGCTGTTTGTGTCTTCCTCCGCTAGACTTCTTTGTTACCCCCTGGGGCAGTGCTACTGACTGAAGTGTCTTTAGGCCATTCCCAAAGAGGGGAAATTAACCATGTTCTTATGCACATTAGAATTGTAATTGTAAATGGGCTGATTCATCGATGTCATGCTCATAACTGTGCCTGAACTGCAACAGGGAACTGCTGCTTTTTCTTTCCAAATCCTTACTATTGTCATTTTCCTCTACTTCTTTTGTATGTTTGTCACACTCTTGTGACCTGCTATAGGGTGCCTTGATAGTTGAAGCAGACCTTGTGCTGTTGAAGCTAAAGAGGTGAGCAGAGTAAGCCTGATTCCCTGTTGGGACTTCTCTGTTGACATTCACCCCTTGGCGCTCATATGACTCTATGCAGTTGCGAGCGCTGTAAAACCTCTACTAAAACAAACAAGACTTCTTTGCACAGATTATGACTATAGGCACAATTATTATCGGCCATCCCTGTTATCTTTATTTGTGCGACTTTTTGGCTTAGGACATATGTGAGGTGTGCTGATAAAATGAGTTACTTCTCAGGTTTTAGCCTGATGGAAATAGATACTTCAACTTTATTGGTGGAGTTTTTACAATTTGTAAGTGTGGAATACCGTAATAAAAGACACAGCAGACTTAAACAAAATGGCATCAAATGAAAATCTATAGGTATAAATCTGAACCCATTGTTGATTTTTGGCCGATATGTCCATTCTTGGATTGTGAGAAGTAACTAACTTTGTCTGCATACTTGACATATTTTTTTTTAAAGTGAGGATGAATTAAAGCGACACTTGTGTGAAAACAATGTACATTTATTGAGAACAGTAGCATAAATTCGAAAGAGTGTGGATGGTTGGAAGGTGCTGCTGGCAGGTCCTATATTTCTTTTCTTTCCCTCTGTTGTTTCTGTCGGTCTGTCTGTCTTACTTTTCCTTGCAGTAAATGACCATTAGTGTGTCACTGTGTTGTCTCTTAACTCAAAATCAAACGTGATCTTACCAATCAAAGAGCAATTATATGTCATGCCCACTGGTTTCAGTATTATAATAAATTCCAAATTGTTTGCAAGTTGTTCAGATGCATGAAGAAGCCTAGAGAAGAAAATTTTTCAGAAAAGAGAAAAAAACTATTTCATTGATTTAAAAACTGTACTGTACCTTTTTGAATATTTAAAATTTGAATTTTGACACAATATTTCTCGTGCACATATTGCAGATACTTGAGATACACAAGAAATTGCAATTAAAATTTTTTTTGGGCCAAGTACATCTAACCAGCAGGCCTACAATATGTCACACCTTCTCCAATAGTTGTGTTTTGGGCAGGTTTATAATTTTGTTATCTTTAAGATTTTGTGAGGCAAGGTATAAAACCAAAGTTTGAAGAACAGCTTCAATGTTATTCATAGCCTGCTTTCAGGTATATTCATAGCCTGCTTTCATGTTATTCATAGCCTGCTTTCAGGTATATTCATAGCCTGCTTTCAGGTATATTTTGGTATTTACCTGCTCATGATTTAGTTAAATGACATTTTCACCGCAAAATTAACTTTTGTGACTACATGACACTTTTTTTGCCTTTTCACCTCCAAGTTCAAAAATAGCGCTTTCACCAACTGGGACCTTTCTGAACCTTTTCCTGGTGCTCTCACATCTTAATATACCGGTTGATCATACCCAGGGAAATCTGTAGAGACAATGGTTCCCCCTTGTGGTGCTTGCTGTATTTGTTTTATTTATACATACAATTTTTACTACAGGGTAGTTTTCTATCATGTTGCCTCTACTACTAAAGTCACCCCAATATGAAAGGTTTGATCCACAATAAAAATCTATCTGATGCTGTGATTAATATTGTTAGTTAGTATAGAACCCTTACCATTCTGGGGTCGTAGTGGAAGAATAATGGCCACTTGTAAGTTTTTGTGTGGTGCTGATATTGCTTTTGTTTTAGGACACAGCAGAGTCCGCTGAAACCGAAATTTGTGAGACTGCGGGTTGTCTTTGGTTTGGCCTGGTTTACGGTTTAGAGAGAGCTTGCTCAAATCGAAAAGAGGGGGTTTTTTTCTTTCGGTTTGAAGCTGTTTTGAGATCAACCATGTTTGGTTTAAGCAGACTCTGCTGTGTGACTTTTCTTTTTGTGCATTGACTTTCAGAAGTCAAATATTAAGTTAAAAAAAATAAATTTAAAAAACCCCCGTCATTTTGTTGTCTTCTTTTTCTGCATCCCGTTTCAGAAGCTAAATAAAATGAACAGAAGAAAAACACAACAACCCCAAAACCCTAGGCTGTTGTTATTTTTGTTGTGCGTCAAGCTTCTAAATTAAATAAAATAAAACAAACTCTTTGCTGTTGCACCCCCCTCCCCCCAATAAACCAACAAAAAAAGACGACCCATCCCCCCCCCCAAATCTGTGTTACTTGTTACTTTTGTGAGTCAAGTTTCGCAGAAGCCGAATAAAATGGAGCAAGAAAAAAACAACAACCAAAAACCCCAACCCTATTGCTATTTTGTTTTTCTTGAGTTTTCAGGTTTTAGTAAGGTTTTACAGTGCTTGCAACTGCATAAGGTCATATGAGCACCAAGCTTTCTTTTGTGAATGCTAATAATATTATATCTGTCTGCCCTGGTCAATATCAGTCGTAAGACGCAGTGTGCTATTATCAGTTACGAGGCTCGAAAGACAAAAAAAGTGACTTTCCACGAAATTTTTGATTTTTGGATCTATTGAAAGTTTGATGTCTTCTGCTTCATTTTAGATAAAAATAAAGAACTATAATCGACTATAAATATTAAATTTTGATTTATTATGGAGGTGTGTGTGGTTTTGTTCTGAGCTTTGGTGAAAGGAATTATTGGACCTTGCTATTGTGTAGCTGTGAGATTATATTTAGAACCATACCTCATGGCCACCTTTGCTTCTACGTTCTTCATTCGCGACTATTTTTAAATTTTGACCCCTTTTTGAACATGGATGGTCTGAAATGTAAACGACTCTGATTAGTAAAACGGAGTAAAAACCGTAACTTCTAGCTCACTTCAAGCTTGTTTACGTAAACAGCTGACTGTGTGGGCGTGCCCTGCTAGCTGTTTTCTTTAGTTGATCTTTCAGTTTTACTCTTGGATAGACTTTAAAAATTCCTTTTTATTGTGTTTCAGTGCTTTGAAAGATTAATTAACCTTCCTCTAGATCCCGCAAAGCGGACTCCTTAGCAAGAGGCCACTGAGGCAGTCTGTGTGTATGTGTGTGTTTGTGTGTGTGTGCGTGCGTGTGTGTGTTTGTTTGTTTGTGTGTGTGTGTGTGTGTGTGTGTGTGTGTGTGTGTGTGTGTGTGTGTGTGTGTGCTCTCTCGTGTGTTATGGTGCTATTGCAAAGTATAATTAGGTAGCGTAAACACGGCACGTAGGCTGACTCGCGACCTCCCGAGCGCGTGGTTTTGGTAAAATAGGGGGTAATTCAGATCTCGGATCTGTTTCTTAGCTCTTTTGCTATAAAACACCAAAATGCTGAACACTTTGAAAAAGTTCAGATTTTGTTTGTTACAATAGTGTATGTTGTTTGTATATCCGGGTGTTTAGAGCTGGAGAATCGCCGCGGAAAGGGAAACCCCTCGCTGTCGGAATGCGAGGCTCCCAGGTTCAAAATTGACACCCATGCATTTGAATGGTCTGTTTTTTTATTGAAATAACGACAGATCATCGTGTTTGAGGCAATAAAATACCGATTTGTAATGATCTCACAGTCTTGAAAAAAATTAGACTTCATTTCTTTCTTATAATGATTGTACCCTGTTAATGCAGAGATGTTTGGTGTACCTGGTACTCTTTTATTATCTGTCAAACATGGGGTTGCAGCCAGTTAGCGACTTCAGCAATATTTATATTTTGATTATTATGTTAAATTGAAACAGCTGCCATTCCGCTAAACATTGACTGAGAGGTAAAAGTATGGTACCAAAATTCGCAGGTGACACAGGCCTTTCATTTTCATATGAAACAGATGAATTTGACATACAGCTACTTTGAAAATTTAGTATCTGGTACCTAGTATAATGCTTAAAATCTTGTTGGATTTGACGTGAAGTCCATTCTTGTTCAAATTTTGTTTGGTCCATAAGTTTTTTCTCTGTGAATGAATAGATTTTTACTTTTGTATGTAACCTTGTAGCGGCATAACCAATATAACTGCTAAATTTCAAGTCTCTATCTCAATTCTAAGACCCCCATTGCTATGGAAACATCGTTGCTCAACTTCGCAGGCCATTTTCTCCTTTTCGTGTTTCCTCACCTCGCACAATTAAAGGTTCTGTATTTTCGTCAAATATGGTCATATTTACTTCACTCTTGTTTTAAATTGTAGGGTAAAGGTGATAGTTTTTGAAAATGATGTTAACTCAGTTTTGAAATTTCCTTCACGTGACCGATATTGACCAGCAGGGACACATATTATGTGACATATATGCCTTATACTTACTAAGGTAAGATTTCATCTGCTTTGGTACACAAAGTCGTTGACTTCTAAAGAATTGCGATTATTTTCATCATATCTCTACTTTTCACGATTTATGAGCTGGATCTTTAGAAGAAAAAAAAAGAAATTTCCAAGCCTACACAAGACAACCACCTGTAGAAACATGCTGCACGGTACTTGCTGTGACACACTTGTTTGCAAACTTAGACAAAATGTTTTAAGTTTAAATCTTCACTGGGCAGAATTCTGTTAGAGGGCAAAATTCTATGCCTCCAAAATAAAGTTGTCTGTGTACCATCCAGTAAACTACAAAAAGAAACCATACATAACAAGCCCGGTAATAACAGGGATCCGGTAATAACAGGGATTTTTTAAATCCCCGCTTTTTCCTACTCCTTGTCTCTATTAAAAGTTATCGACAATAACAGGACCTCATCAGAGCCCAATCGTTTATATAGCAGGGACAAAGGCTCGTTAACAATGTGGAGAGAGAGACAGAGAGAGAGATAGAGAGAGAGAGAGAGAGAGAGAGAGAGGGGCCACGCCACTGCAACTGCAAGCACATGCAGCGGGTGAAGCGAGAGAGGGCTGCGATGTGTTGCAGACTACGATCTTGCCCTAAAGGTGACAATCCATAATTATGTGCGGGACGGCATTGGCACGGCAGCGGGACGATAAAAATCGCTCCAACAGAAATATCAATGTCTGAATCCATATGACCATAAGTCCGGGACGGCAGCGGTGCGGCAGTGTGACGATAAAATCGCACCCAGGAGCGATTCTGTCGCTGCCGCAGCTCTGCCGCGGTCAAAAATATGAATGTGGCGGAATAGGGTTGACTGAAGAATCTCTGTGTGATGTAGTCAATTCATTTGGCACGGAAAACTTGCTGAAACCATTGCACCCCTATGTCGTCGTTCATCCACCCATTTTCTTGATATGCCCAAATGGTGCCTTCTGGGCTGTCCTGAATGGCTGAGGAATGGATGGACCCGTTCGTTATGCTAGTGACAAAAGATCAAGATAATTGCAACTTTACAATACTGGCGAAGTTACCCGTCGGCAGTGGTGAATTTACCCGACAATTGGTAACCTTAGTAAAATGTATTTATTTAATTAAATTGATTGAAATAACAATTAAATACCTCTACATAGAGATAATAAAGCAGTTAAATTAATGGAATCAATGCAAGAACAGAAAATATGGATGATAATGAAGTCAATAAGAATGATAATAAAAATAAAAATAATAAGATGATAAGTCAATAAGAAGTAAATGCAGAGATGTGTAGGCTCAATGAAGAAGATTCATAGAAAGAGTCGCACATTTTGTCCCGCTGCCGCACATATTATTATGGATTTAATGTGACTTGCGGTACCGCACATCGTCCCGCTGCCGCGCACATAATTATGGCTTGTCACCTTAAGCCTAGCTATGCGCACGCGTAGGCCTGGTACTTGTGGCAAGGAAAACTACCCATGAATAAATACAGCCGGATTAGTCCACAAATGCTTACTTCCCTTGCCTTTCTGATTAAACAGGGATCTGACATTATAACAGGACTTTTTCTCTGGTCCCACCATCCCTGTTATATCAGGTTTCCACTGTAGTACAGGGTTAAATGCACACATATGAGAGATGTACTGACAAAATGAGTTACTTCTTGGATTTTAGCCTTACAATGGAAATTGATGCACTAGCTTTATAGGTGGAGTTTGTACAATTTGTAAGTGGAATAATAAAAGACACGCTTTACATGAACAAGGTGGCATCAATTGAAAATCTATAAATCTGACTCATGTTTCGACATTTGGCCGATATCTCCATTCTTGGATTGCGAGAAGTAACTCATGTTGTCTGCACGCTTCATAAATAAAGAAGTATGGTACAGAAGCTCAAATTAATATGTAAAAAAAAAAACGTTGATGCAAGGTAGCTTAATTGTGTTACTTTTCTTATGTACAAAAATTTACACATAACATCATACACGCTCAGCATAACACAACCCTAATATTGATAAAAATGCTTTCAAAGAAACGCAAACATAAACACACACAAATTATTTCGAATGCTGTACATTGAATTTTTTTTTAAGGAAGTGAGACGACCAACGTCGTTTCCAAAGCTGCTGATTCATTCAAATCTCCACTAACAACAAATACATCACAAGGCTCATTTTCATACCATCATATCTAATATATTTTCCCATTCACAAAAGCAAACACCACCAATCAAAAACTTTGCACACTGCTCACTTGCCATTTATTCAATATTTTCTGGTTGTGTCTACATATTCCCCATCTGTTGCAACATGCTCTTTTATAGGAGGAGTCACTTTTGGCCCTTCGAAGTATGTGGGGACGAAGCTGTAGTCAATCTGAAGACAGAAAAAAAGTGATCAGCAATATGTGAGGCATCGTGGTGAAATCAGGCACTCCTCAAACTGATGACAATGACGAAACCGGCAGCAGTTTCAATCCAGTTTGGAAATTGTCAATGACATTTTTTTTGGGACTCAACACCTTTAACACATTTCTGTGTAGATTTTACAGAAAGAAAGTTTATTACGTTTATTAACGTAACAAAAACAAAAATATTCAGTTTCAAAGAACTGTTAAGCTATGGAGGTCACCAAAATTTGGTGGCCATTAAAATATTTCAAAAATCTCTGAAACCAGGGGATCCCCACCTCCTCCAATCGCAAATATCTCGACTTCTATTCAAGACAGATAGGCTGAAAACAAGACGAATGAACCAGCTGAAAGATGGTACCATTAACTCCAAATGGCCAAAAATTGACGAGCGCTTGATTTCATCGCGCCGTGACACATATACGAATACAAAATATTACGAAAAACCAAAAGGCATAAATTGTACAGGAATGAGAAATAAATATATAATATTTAATAAATATGGTTAAATGTGCTCATGGATAGCTCATACAATATATGCCATTCCGCGACTGAATCACATTGTTTTCTTTGTAAAGGCAACACTGTTTTCTCAAACACCTGCACGGATTTGTCGAACAGCTTGTATTGAAGACCTGACCGCTTACACAAGTTACTAGGCAATCAACTTCCAATGGTGTGGCTTCGTGCATTTTTCTCCAGCAACAAACCCTATCCCCTCTAG
The DNA here is from genome assembly GCF_000002075.1 of Aplysia californica. Taxonomy (NCBI): domain Eukaryota; kingdom Metazoa; phylum Mollusca; class Gastropoda; order Aplysiida; family Aplysiidae; genus Aplysia; species Aplysia californica. The sequence continues at coordinate 609,888 of NW_004797414.1, forward strand.
CCTCTAGCCAATTCCACTGGACCATCAATTACCCTGCATCGTGGATTGTTACAGTTACACACATAGCAAATCACTCAGCGCACGCTGTGATTGATGAACCAGTGACCCACAGCCAATGTATGCCAACCAATCAGAGGCCATCTTCCACACCAACACATGCCTAGTTGATTCACGCAAAACATACGTCTTAGTGTGTACTGGGGTTGAATAAAATTGGACTGGCGGCCATAACACGTGTGACTGTGTGAACGTCTGTCTGAAGGGATATGGTGGGGTGGAGTAGGGTGGGGCTAAGCATTCCCAGCATGGAATGTCACTAGGGCTGCAGACGCACCACAAGTTAATTTTTTGTTCTCCATTACTGAACAGATAACAGTTGGAGGTGATTGATTGGGCATACTCTCAAGAATCTAAGCAGCTGCATAACAAAGAAAGTGTTGGGCTGGAATCCACAGGGTAAGAGATCATGGGAAAGGCCAAGTGGAACCAGGAGAAGAGGGACAGAGAAGGACATAATGTACAGAAAAGTGGGAAGACTGAAAATGTCAAAACGCTAGCTCAAGACAAACACATGTACAAATGACCACTTCCCAGCTTGCATTTGTGAGGCATCATAGTGAAAGCAGGCGCTCGGCAAAATTATGATATTAAAGAAAATGTCATTTTTCTGCTGGTTTGGCAATTTTTATTAAATGTTTAAATTCTAGCCAATCACCTTTTAAAACATTTCAAAAACACATTTCTGTGTGGATGTTAGGGGAAAAATGCTGATTAAAGGCTCCCAAAAGGTAAATTTTCAGTTTCAAAGGACACGTTCATTTGACCACAAGGTGGCCCCTACCCTCTTTGATCGTAAATATTTCAACTCCTATTTAAGATAAATGGGTTTAAAAAAAATCGAAAGCAAGATAAATAAATACACTTTACAATGATATCAATAACTCCATCTGCCCTAAAATTGACGAGTACCTGATTCCACCACATCGTGAAACATTTCCTACGTTATAATAACACTATCCAACACGTAGACCTGTCTAAGACAACCACTCTTCTCTTTGACAATGGGTGGCCATCTAGGAGAACTTTGATTGTACTCACCTTGATGGCAGCATGGTACAGCTCCTCCGACTCCGCTCGCAACTCTGCCGTGCAGAACCTCTTCCTGAGCGGCGCCAAGGCGGGCACACAGCTGATATTCCTTATGCTAGTAACGGGTCTGCTGACGGGCCCACGGCTTGTGCAGCAAAGCTCGATCGTCACTCTCATCGAATGAGGCATGCTGCACCACTAAACAGTTGACATCTACATATCTTTTTGTATGGCTTTCTCGTTTTAGAGGTAACTTGTCGCCTGTTTAAATGCTGCCTCTATTTTGTTTGTTACCATTTACATCAAGGCACCACAGCGTGCAGCTTCGCCTATTCTGTCTAGGCCAATGCCAATTGTCCACGAGGGCAAGACCTAAAGCATTTGAATCTTCAACAACAAAAGTTACGCAAGTCATTTAGCTACTTAAAGACTCAGGTGTTTAATGACCCACATTCGCTAGAATGTAGGCCACGATCGATTTTTTGTATTCAGTGATGCTGTGAGCTCATGTCACCAAGCTGAAAATTGCTCACAGTATAAAATGAGGTCAATATATGGCGGCGAAAAAAAATGCAAACTGAGCATTTTCTTCAGCATGCTAGTTAGTGACGAGCAGTTGTTATCCTCTAAAAAGTGTTCCCCCAACCTAGGAGTATTAATTGACAGGACGTAACGCTTTCTTCAGTCGAGTGTTTTGAGCCACCGACCATGCCACGACTCAGCGAAGCAAACCGAGAAAGGGCTATCGGCAGATTGCAGGCGGGAGAGAGTCCAACAGATATTTCTATTGCCGTGGGTGTGTCCCTTTCAATAATATGTTGACTCCGAAGACGTTTTCAAGTCACTGGAAGTACTCGTGATGCTCACAGAACTGGCCAACCATGAGTGACGTCCGAACACCAAGACCGTGCTCTTCTGTGGAACACCTGCGAGATAGCTTCATGTGTGCTATCGAATCGGCCGGATATCTCGTTGGAGACCATGGGAGAGCCATTTCCGGTCACACTGTACGCCGCCGGCTTCTAGAAGGACAACTGCGATGTCGTCGACCTTTGAGACGTGCAGTCCTCTCTGCAAGACATCGGCAGCAACGTTTGGCGTGGGATCAGCAACCTGTGAACTGGACCTGGCGACAGTGAAGAAATATCCTATTCGCTGACGAAAGCCGTTTTTGCGTCGGTGGAGGAGATGGAAGAATCCGGACGTTGAGAAAACCCAGCCAACGGTTCGCTGACAACAACGTCCTGCAATTCGATACATGGGGTGGTCCCAGCATAATAATATGGGGTGCAATCCACCTAAACCAACACTTGGGACCAGTTGTTTCCCAAAACAATGAACCTGGTCAAGGTAACGGTGTTAATGTACAGCCAACATCCAGCAGGCACTGGCACCTGTGATTATACCTCATTTACAGCAACACCTGAACCTTATCCTGCTGCAGGACAATGCCCGACCACATACTGCAAGAGCTACAGCAGCCTTCTTACAGCAGAACAATGTCAGGGTGCTTCTATGGCCCTCAATGGGCCCAGACTTCAACCTGATCGAACACTACTGGGACCACACCCAAAGAGAACGGAATCGTTTGCAGCCGAGACCAACAAAGGCACCTCAGCTGCCACTAGCCATCACACAAATTGGTGCAAATGTGAACATGGCCATCATTCACAGACTTGTGAGGTCAATGCTAAGCAGATGCCAAGCTGTTTTTAAATCAAATGGCGAGAACACACGCTATTGATTCTAAGCTGACATCACCGACTTACGGACATACCCTTTAACACCAGTACATCATTTTTCACTGCAAATTCAACTTGTTTTCTCTCCAACGGGACGGTTAAGCTTTATAGAGGAATCCTCTTCAATAAATGTGACCGAAAATCAATAAAATCACAAGTTACTTACCAATGTCCGTATCTTCCTTTATCTTGTATATCACTTGTAAAATTATGGTGTTCTACCTATTCTCTAGTAAAGGGAGATAACATAAATGAGATTTTGAGCTGAACCTAAGCAGAATGTAAATCGATCCCCCTTAAATGAGAAACTTTATGGCGGCCTGGTGACCTAAAGAATTTGAATTGCTTAAAACGTCATTTTTTATATTACATATATGTATAATATATGATATGGATATCTACTACTCTTTCTCAGGTAAAACGAGGAAACAACACACGTGCAATTTTGAGCTGAACAAATGTGAAATGTAAGGAGATCCCCAGCCTTAAGTGAAAAAATTAAGGTGACGTAAAGAAGTTGTACAGGTGTCTGTGGTGTGGAAGTTAGTTAAGCGCTTTGTTGTCGCACGCCGGAGGAGGAGGCCGGTGTTCGATTATCGAATGGGAAATAATAATCAATTATCAAGTATCTCGGTCTTTCTGTTATGATGATATTGTGTTCCTCTCAGGCCGGTAGGAAGTCCACATGTGGATGGGGGCGTTAATAAAACACTTTTTTATCGTTTAAATAAGGATTGTGTGTTCCTCAAAACATCGTTCTTAAATAATATAATAATACATGCACCGGTAGTTATCTACCTTTTCTTTGGTTCAGCAAGGGGAGACAACAACTCTTGCTCCTCCCTCCATTTTGTTGTTGTTCATTCAGCTGTTGTTTTTTTGGGGGGAGGGGGTTATACTAACTCTCTCTCTCTCTCTCTCTCTCTCTCTCTCTCTCTCTCTCTCTCTCTCTC
>NW_004797414.1:616136-618844 GCF_000002075.1 Aplysia californica
AATGGGAGAAAGGGGTGGGGGGTGGGGTGGTGTTTTTTTTTGGGGGGGGTGTTATTTTAAATGCTACTATCCCTACTCTATGTACTCGCTCTCGTGGTCAAAAGGATACGGTGTTCGCCTCTCATTCAGTAGGCCCAGGGTTCGAAACCTGACAACGAAGCCAAATTTTCTTCTCTAAAATTTTCTCCTTTCTTCCCCCACCCCCTTTTCCTCCTCCTCGGGGCTCCTAGTCTTTCTGCAGCCTTTATACTGTTACTCCTTGGGTTTTTCTTACTGCTGTCTTTCAGCTACACCCTGATCTTAGTGTAAGTACGCTCTAACACCTGTCCTTCTCAGATAAGGGCGAAAAATCTCGTAGATCCTCTGTGCAAATTGCGTACGTTAAAGATCCCTTGGTCGTCCAAAATCGATACAATTTCAGATTAGTTCTTTCTAAACTGAAAACTTAAAAAAGGCAAGTTTTGTTGGCGCTATGCTTAAAAGAAATAAACACACTAAAAACCAAACAAAAATACTCACACAACCAAACAAAGACAATAACTGCTACTACAGTAACAACACCAATACTGTCACCAAATCAACAATATGCATTAACACTGGTGAGTGTAGTCACACCCTAGATGAAAAGATGAAGTCGTGAATAATAATCATGCTTACCCATTTTTTGCCAAGAACCTCGCTCTGACTTTCTATTAACTCTCACTTCACAGCATCCGTGTTACTGCCCCACCAATTTATTAACTGCGGAGAACAAAAAGGACAAGAGGGGTTAATTCGTTTAAAAAAAAAAGTTAATTAAACAACTCTGAGCGCAAAGGAGAGATCATCATGTGCAGGACTGTGATAACTTCCCTCTTAATTCTTTGAGTGCGGGTTTTCTTCAACGTTAGTAGACGTAAATGTTTTGAGGATACTTTCATAAAGGCGGATAACTTCATTTAAATTCACGCATATTTTTCACTTGTGTTTTCTTTGTCCGAAAGTTAAAAAGATTGGCAACAAAATGCTTATTGTTGACCTAGGAAATTCGCGTTTCTAATTTGGGTCTCGTAGTTCGAAATGAGTCCAAAAATTGACTTTGGTCTGCTGCTGGTTGGACAGATGTGTATATTTCGTCCTTAAAGAGTTGTTAATTAAACGCACACAAGTTACGAAAGTCTTGCACCTGGTGAAGGTCTTTGTGTCGATCATTCTGGGATATGAAGAGTAAGTGCAATAGTCATAGGCTTTTCGCCTTGCACACAAAAGATATGAGATCGACCCCAACCGAATGGGGAAGATATCTTATCGAATATCTCAGACTTTGTGCTGGGATATATCCCACGCAAACCGTGTATCTGATCCATTCAGTCAGGCGGGGTCGAAGCAGCCTGCTTCCTAATGATCTAAAACGTATAGATAGGGCCGTAAAATATTTTCAGTCACTACAGACTGTATCTTCATTGTTGGGATTGTTGTTTTTTTCCTTCTTTCTTACTCTTTCTTCAGTGAAGAGTCAAGTCTTGCGTCTAGTACAATTAACTAGTCTAGCATCTGCGTTTGTTGTCCTTTTTTGGTCCAAAAGTTGCCAAAAGTTGCCAAAAGTTGCCAATAATTTTCATGCTTTCAACTAGCTGTGACGACGTAATATATTGATAGAGGTAACTTAATCTAAAGCATCAGAATTTCTTGTGCTCTGTTTTAAGCATCCAGAATATTATTTTGTAGCCACATATATTATAAAAACGTGAAAATAAAGGTTTCACAACAGAATGAAATCAAAATTAGAACAGCACACAAACAACCGCAAACAAGTAACAAATAAGGGAGTGTGTCCACCTATCCGAAGATTGTCCGTTTTAACCCTAAACGTGTTTAATTCAAGAAAAAGTACAGGATATAAATTGTGGAATAACACGCAAGGGGCCTGCCAGTGTAAGTATTCGGTTTTGGTGAAGACACGCTCTTACATGACACGCATATATATCTATGATGCGAACGATCCTTGTTTGAGTCCCCTTTGGGACATTCTCTAGCTATGATTGATTGGAGAAGTTTCAAGGTGCCTCGTCGTTGATTTCAGGCTGCCTCGGTCCTATCGGAGATGGGTGAGCAGAAACTTCACAGATGCCACTTCTAAAAAAATGTAACGGTGTTGAAAAGCGGAGTAAAACTTGCACCTGTAGGTCTGTTAGGCTTGCAATCCTGACAGGTTAATTTCAATACTTTAAGTGTTGACTTCTTTAAAAAAAAATACGCCTTATTGATTAAGAATGTATTTCATTTGTTTAAACTTTAAGGACTGCCAACAGTATAATCATTATCCCCACTCACGCGAGCTTGTAGTGCATGCAAATTAGCCAAAACTGCATGCTCTGATACATTCACTGTCTTTGTTTCTTCCCTTCAGGATCTAAATTGTGTCGATTGGGGCGAAAAACACCTCCTATGTTTAAAACAATTTTTTTCAGAAGCGATAAAACTAAAACGCTAGTATTAATATTATTAGCAAAGTGTTCTCCGGCTTAATATAAAGGATTTCCGATAAAAACGACTACCCAGAGAGGGTGAAATAATGGCTTGACAAACAATGGTATTGTGCATAAAATACATGGGGATTGAAGAGCCACGCCTTCGAGCTTGTGAATTTTGTATTGAACTGTTTTGTTTTGAACTGTTTTGTGGTTGTGATTTCTGAATGAGGGGGTGGGATTGGGGTGGAAGGAAGG
>NW_004797414.1:618944-645522 GCF_000002075.1 Aplysia californica
ACCGACAAAGAGGGGAAAATAAAAGACGAACTGCAATATAAAAAAATAGTATGTAATGTGCTTATTATTATTCTTTGCGTGAAAATAACTATACATGGACACCTTAAAATTATCAAAATACACATGAAGTAGCCTTTTTGAAAAATGCCAAAACTCGCGGCCGCGACAAAGGCAGATGCTAGACTAGTGGTCATTTGTCTAATCTACTCTGCACACTGGCGTCTGTGGTGTAGCAGTTAGGCGTTTTTCATTGTCACTCGCAATTCGATTCTGACGAGTTGAACATTTTTTATCGAGTATCTTCATCTTTGTGCTGGGACATTGTATTCTGCTCAGCCTGGGTTGGCCCTGACACGGACAGGCATGATGCACGTCTGCTTCCTGAATGATCTAACTTGAATCGATGGAGGCGTAACACACTCAAATTTAAAGAAAACCCCAAAACAAAACAAAACTAATTGCTGCTGAAGCAAACAAGCAATATAATACTATGATTGATAGTAATAGATATTTGACCACACCAATCAATACAATTTAGATTTGGGAAGAAGTGGGCTCATCAGGCTGTTCCAACCAGCAATGAAAGAAATGCTTTAACCTCAACAGAAGAAGAATGGAGATGCTTGATGAATTAATTATCTACCCCTAATCGGGAATGGAACGGGCATCTTCAGTATGCAGGACCAGAACCCTTACCGTCCAACTACAAATGAGTCTAAAACAGAAGATCAAAGCAGTAGGCATGTTTCAGAGACGTTTTTGATAAAGCACAACCACAAAATAACTAATTTGAATGTAACGATGTTACGTTCTTTGTCAGGGGTAAAAATAACTCACAGTTTCTTGCCTAAAAGTGATTTATTTATTCTCTAACACAACGTTTATCAACCTTTTATAGCCAGCGCCTACTTTTACCACCTTTAAGAGACGACACTTTTTATACCACCCTCCCACAATAACAATGTTACTCTACTATACTAAGTCAGGAGCAACAATACACTTTCTTTCTTAAAGTCCTGTTCTAGTTTCTAGCTCTGTGTTTATTAACCCTTTTATAGCCAGCGCCCACTTCCGCCACCTTTAAGAGTTTACAATTTTCCTAGAAAACCACAGAAAAAGAAAACAATGTTATTTTACTATACTAATTCAGATGAAACACTACAGGGTTTTTTTTCTCAGTGTTTTTCATTCTTTTTATAACCAACACCGACAACACTTTTCATAGCTCCCTCTCACGTGTATTTTCTAGTGGGCCATTGAATCATTAACACCTGTCAGTGTCACTACCCGGGAACCCCCGCACCGTCCACCAAAATGACCAAATTCGCCCACTAGAGGGCGGCAATAATACGCCCAGATAGGCAAGGACTGATTTATAAATGTGATGGCCTCCCCCCCCCCCAACTTCAGCGTGACACACATTGAAGAATTTAAACTTAGAAATAAATTAATGATGGTTCCCAGTTGACGCCTTTTTATGTCCTACTTTAATGTGGGGGGAAAACTACATCGAACTCAAGATATAGGCCTAATGATTATTGCCGGCGTTAGGTTAGATATGTTTGCTTTAGAGTTTGGCACAACAAATAAAGATAGGAAGAGTGGCAGGGCAAAATATTGAGACAGGAAAATTGTATAATTATGATAAAATCTAGAAATGAGATTATTACCGTGTTTTAATTCTTGGCTATGCGGGCCAATTGTTTTTCAATGAGAGAAATCGCAGAGTTGCACGCCTCTTTCACATAAAAACATTAAAAAGTAAGCCATTTTACTTCCAGCCATGCCCCCCCCCCCGGGCCTATTTATGCCTAATTCACTTAGAAAGTCATAATTCCTCGATTAGTTGATGCACCGAAGTATAGAAGCGAGTATGAGTAAACACAATTTTAAAACGTTTATTTTGTCATCTTTGATTTTAATAAATGCTCGTTTAGGGAACAAAATCGTCGAAAGATCAAACAGCCAAACTCATGAATGAAATCAGTGCCCTCCTAAACATACAAATTATCCTTTCGTGTTCTCGCTCATCATCATTTGGTGGGAGAAGCGTAAAAACTAGAAGTACAGAATGGTATTAATTTTTGTAATCACAACAGAGAAACGGTTGTTAAAGTCGGGACAAATTATACAGAAACTAGGTTATATACATGACTCTATTTGTAAATTATTATTCTAACACGCCTAGCTCTGAATTTGGCGTCTCGCTATAATTTCTCACCTCTGGCGTCTTTGCGGGCAATTATAAGAGAAAAGTAGAGAAAGCGAGGCGTGCAAATAAGAGGGTCTACACTGAGATACAAAGTAGATGACGGTTAGGGCGACGTGACCTCCTCTGAGATCTGCTTTGGAATCTGGGGATAGAGAACGCTGCTAAATGAACGCAACGGAACCGAATTGTGGGATGGCTTTGAAGAATCAAGACCAGTCTCAAGATGAAATGACTTGGTAACCGTGGAGACTAATAATATGCCACACCTTGATAGAAAGAATAAATAATAGCAATCTATGTACCATTTGTATTATGCATACCGCTCAATAGCAAGCTGTATGCCTTTTGCAATATATCATTACCCCAGAATACCCTAGAACACTCAGAAACATTCTCGGCAGCCCTGGAAGCATACAGTGTTAGCAACTGAGCAGCACTTTATAAACACTACTAACAAAATGACATCTTTCGTTGTCTAAAACGAGATACCTATTCCCACCCGGGTGAAGTGAGGAAAATTCGTGTTAAGTGCCTTTCCCAAGGACACAACATCGGACCCTTGACGGGGTTTAAACCCATGACCTTTTGGTTGCGAGCTGAACAGAATAACAACTCTACCACCAACGAAAAAGACGTGATAGAGTGGAGAGCATCCATTATTTCCTTGAGCTCATGATTGCAACTGACAAGCAACAAAAACCAACCAAACCGAGCATCGTCAGATCACTCAAGGATAAAGTTACTTCGTTACGTCTCAAATCTAAGCGGCCCCAGTGTGTTTACACATTTTACGCAAAAGATATAACTGTTATTTTAATGTAAAGTAAATTGTTACTTTATTTTATGATTGAAATTTTTACCATAAAAATTCTATCCATTCATATTTCATCACTGACCAAAACCAAGCCGTGCTGTGAATGGTTGTGAATGCGACCAACTTGTGTTTCGCGCGCTCATATATTATATGACTATGACCGTATGCAGTTGCGAGCGCCGAAATACTCTTACTAACTAAATGTACATATCAAAGTAATATCTACGAATCAAGCGACTCCAGTGATTATACACGCCAGATCTTTAGTAACCACATGGTATCAGCTTCATGTGTACACTTTGGACCATTCAGAAGTAAGCACTTTATATACACGTACTCGAAGACAAGATGCTGGGCAAGAGGGCCAAGAAGGGACAAAGAGCAACATGGACGGATGACATCAAGGCATGGACGAGCGTGTGTGTGGTATCTATATGGAAAACGGCAGCTGGCGACTCTGAGCACTGGATGGAGGGTCAATACACGTCAACCTCGCTGAGCCAGAGATGGCACCTCATTATACAGTGTTATATCGCTACCTCAGAATTACAAAGTTCTATCTGCTCAATACCCAGTTTTGAAAAATATGACAACAAAAATTTGGAGATTCACAATATGTCAAGCTTTTTAAAAAATGCAATTCGTTCAATATCTTGACAACGACTGCAAATATTCTTGCGATATTAATAGAGCAGATAAACGCGCGCTCATTTGACCTGATGCTATTGCGAGCGCCGTAAAACCCCATACTAAACTAAAAAACAAAGAGCAGATAAATAATTTGCTTTCTGACCTCATGGTCCTTGTAACTCAAAACGGCCAAAAAATGTCAGATAGAGTTTGTAATTCTGAGGTAATATACGCACACAAGAGCAAAATTCGCAACCGAAATGTTTCGAATAATTTGCAAATGGATGAATTAAAACCCTCGACTGAGGGAATCCACAATACATGTACAATGTATTTAGATTTGATTCATGGGCGCTTTCACTTGTGCGGTGTTTACACATACAGGAGAAAAGTCGACGAGCAGTTCCCGATAAGATAATGCCAAATTCGTGTTTAATCGTAACGAGCATCTGACCATGACTGTTAACATTATTGTGTCGGCGAGCACTCAGGTAGACGCTCGCCCAGCATTAATCTACGACGGCGAGCATCTCGGCGAGCGTCTCGCAGAGCGCCTTGCCGAGCAATTAGTTTGAATCCTGGCCGCTCGCTGAGCCTTGAAACACAGCGGCCGAGTAAAATTTCATATATGCCGACAAACACGCCGTCAATGCTGACCATCTTGCCGACCCGTCACCGAGTTAGTCGGCGTGCAATGTTGTAATATAATATATAAAAAGGGGGGCAAAATGTTTGTGCTCATTCCTTCAATATATCTCATATGACACAGACGATGAGGTGTATACTTTATGTATACATAATACGGTGCCCTTGCTGTTGTGCTTGTGCAAGAAGAGGAGAAGGAGGAGGAGGATGAGGACCTGTTGGGTTAGACCATGGCTTCTAAGAACTTAGGACAGTTTGAGAAGCTGATGGCTGAACAGCAAGTTGAAGATGTGGCATCCTTCAGGAACCTCCTCAGAGCTTCTCCAGAGTTTTTTTCCCAAGAACTACTAGAGAAAATCGGCAAACACTTTCAGGAGGCAGTCACTGAAATCTGACATCAAGCTCGTTGTCACTTTTCGATACCTGGCAACAGGAAGTAGTTACATGCTCGTCGTGTCAACTTTTGCTCGCCGTGCTTGAGTAGCTTAGACTCCCCGTGCGAGATTTTTATACAGCGAGCATGGAATTGAACACGGCTACCATTCAGATATCTACGGCGTCTCACTGTCACTCGGCAACGTATGCACCTTTGGACGCCGAGCTATTTCTGACTCTCCCCGAGTTTTCCTAGAGCGAGTTATTGACTCGGCGACTCATTTTTCGCTGGGCAAAAATTTAAAGCATGTTTGCAATTTTCGGAAAGCTTCCCGAGCCCTGACAGGCAGAGTCGAAACCAGTCTCCTGAATGATCTAACTTATGGTTATGTCGATGGGGGTTTTAAACACATAAAATTAAAAAAACAATAACAGCTACACCAAAGTACACCACCACCACCACCAACAACAAAAAACAACAAACAAATCTGACATCAAATCTTTTGAACTTCCGTTTCTTTTACTTTTGGGAGTTTTTAAGGCTCCTCTCTCACTTGGCTGGGCCTCCTCGGAAGTCTCGTCCATAAATGAGCCTTATGTGTTTATGGGGGGCTCTAAACCCACACAATACCAGAACATTATATTATCAATTTGTGAGCCAGCCGTAGGACACACGATTGTTCAACCTGCTACCAACCGCATGCCTACAAATGTATTGTCTCAATTGGCATTACTTATTAGAACAAACCTCTAAAGTAAAGGCACACCCAGCAAAGATTGTGCGCACTAGATGCTTTTGAGCCGCAATGAAAGTGAAAAGGACCCCTGGCTATTTATAAGCCTAGATGTTGTCACCAGTGTCTGTTGTGTAGCAGTTATAGGGGGTGCCCACATATGCGATCGGGTAGTCGGGGCTAGTTAAATTGAGGGCGCAAAGCGGCCATTGTGGCACAAACTGATCGACTCGGTCGGTGACCCACAAAAACAAACGCGTTTGTTTTCAGGCCTGCGAATCGCTCCTTTTGGTGGTTTGCAGCAAATCACAAAAACAAGGCTGAGTCACTTGTCTATTTGACCCATGAATACATTAACTAAGCTTAAGGTACTCTGGGAATTCCCGGTTTCAGTCTCATGCCTTTGACAGTCTTCTCACTTCTCACAGCGGGTTTGGAGAGCTCATAGGCCTGGAGGAAGAAGACGAAAGACGAATAAGGAGAACGAGGAGGAGCATTACAGAGGGAGGGTGGTGAGAATGACAGGGAGTGAGAGAGATATGGAAAATTAGAAATAGACAAGAAAGGAGAGAGACACTAAAGCAAGCAAGCAAGCACTCATGCAAAAATGCACACACACACACACACACATACACGTGTGCGGCAACACACACGCACGCACGCACGCACACACACACACGCACACTCACACACACAGAGGGAGACAGAGAGAGGGAGTGGGGGAAGTCCAAGAGTACCGTAGTCCTAGATCTACTTAATGTTTTCAGAGGTCAAAGGTTCAGCCAATCGTAGCCCGGTTTACGCCCTCTATTTACTAATTTAGTCACATGTAGGTTAACGGTTTCTCTACTTTAACTTCCAGGTCGTCGGGTACAATGGCGGCGGGGTTGCAGTGTCCACTCAAACCGCCAGAAAGCGACCCGACCCGGTGACCCAACCCGATCCGCTAGTGGGCACCCCCAAGTAGACACTTCATCGTCGCACGCAGGAGACTTGAGTTTGATGCCCACGTGGAGATATTTTTTAAAATTGAGTATATTTTCGAGTTTTCTGCTAAAACATTGTAATCCCTTTAAGCCCGGGTTGTCCTTAACAAGCAGGATCGGAAGCCCGCCTCCTAAACGATCTAAGCTTTTCACGACCTCTCACCCTCCCCCGTCTCCCAATGCCTCACCCCCACCTTTTCCTCACTCCTCCCGCACTGCACTAACAGTACAACAACGACTAGAAACAATGTAACCTTACGGTTTGCTCTTTCGTTCCTACAAAATATATATCACCCTTACCTCTCTTCCCTCCTTTCTTTGTATATTTAATTAATATGCTTCTCTCCTCCCTCCTTTCTTTGTATATTTAATTAATATGCTTCTCTCCTCCCTCCTTTCTTTGTATATTTAATTAATATGCTTCTCTCCTCCCTCCTTTCTTTGTATATTTAATATGCTTCTCTCCTCCCTCCTTTCTTTGTATGTTTCTGCCAAGGAACTTAGGTGATCTATTTGTGATGCAAGTGCTGTGTAAAACTTACTAAAACTAAAGAATATAAAAATATAAAACTAAAAATATAAAAGAATAATATTACGTGCCCAGTTCTGTTAGAAGGCACTGAAATGAACTCATGATTTTGTAAACGATGGTAAATGTGTTGACCCTACCCCTTTTTATTATTAATTTTTCGGTTCAAGTTAGAGTTTTACAGATCTCGCAACACAAAATGCTGAACATTTGGGATGTTACAAGAGGGTAACAAACACACAAAAGAAGGAGGGGGATAAGGACGGAAGACATTTGTCAGAAAAGAAAGAGAGGCCTACACCAAAAGCTCCCACCAACCACTCATCCCCCCCATTTTCTGGCGATAAGACTTAGACCTTTCAAAAATCAGGCTGCTTCTACCCTGCCTGTCAAGGCAGCATCCAAGCAGACAGGCAAATGTACTAGATAAAATAATCAAATTCCCCACAAGAGAATCGAACTCATGCCTTTTGCATGAAACACCAAAGAGCCTTACTATCCCACCACAAACGCTTGTCTGTGAGCATAAATCCCATACCCCCATAATTCTTAGGTATGGTGTGTCACAATGTAGTATGTGCTGATATGTTTTGTTTTTACTGCTGTCCTTACGTGAATTATATAGGCTAATAAATGTATGGTTGTGAAACTTCTTCTTTATGTGGTTGACCTATCTTGTGTGAGTCGCTCAGTGATCATGTGATTGGTGTAAAGCACTCAGAGCTTGCCTTATACTAGCATGGGATAGAGCGCTATATAAATGCAATCTATATATTTGTAAAACTGGATCGATAATAACAACAACACTGGATCGATATTTGTAAATACGAACAGACATGCACTGCACCAATGGACGCAAGACGCACACACCCTAACCCAGAATCTAACCTCAACCCTATCCTAAACCTAACCCTAAAGTTATCCCAAACCCGAATCAGAACCCAAACCCTAACCCTTACCCCTAAACATAACTCTAACCCATAATCCCGAACCCCTTAACCGGAACCCTATGGTACAGAAGCTCAAATGTGTAAAAAAAGAAAAAAAACGTTGATGCAAGGAGGCTTAATTTTGTTACTTTTCTTATGTACAAAAATTTACACATAACATCATACATGCTCAGCATAACACAACCCTAATATTGATAAAAATGCTTTCAAAGAAACGCAAACATAAACACACACAAATTATTTCGTAGTGTGTAAATCAGTCCCATTTTTAATGAATGTAATGTTTCAAACAGACCATAGACTTGCCATTGTTCCCTATTAACTTTTCAAGGGCAAGAACCATGGTATGGTGGTTAGCGGGTGCTCTGGTGTGGTTTGCTCCTTCTTTCTCATCAAACATCCATCGTCCTTATCTCTCCTCCTTTTCTGTGTTTATTACTTTCTTGAACACTTCTAATCTTTGGCACTCATATGACCTTATTGCGTTGCAAGTGCCGTAAAAATCTTACAACAACATTATCTCTCAAAGAAGAACCAAGGTATAAAGAAGATATGAGGAAAATTAGCATCATGAAGACATGTGACATACAGAAGTAAAAACTACCCACTATTTGCAATAATATGTAAAAAAAATAACAGTGTTTTAATTCAAATTCAAAAGTAATTTTACCATACTGTAGGCCCATATCTCGTTTTTTTTCATGATTTTGAATATTGTGCATATAATTTTTTTTAAGGAAGTGAGACGACCAATGTAGTTTCCAAAGCTGCTGATTCATTCAAATCTCCACTAACAACAAACATCGCAAGGCTCATTTGCATTTATTTTCATACCATCATATCTAATATATTTTCCCATTCACAAAAGCAAACACCATCAATCAAAAACCTTGCACACTGCTCACTTGCCATTCATTCAATATTTTCTGGTTGTGTCTACATATTCCCCATCTGTTGCAACATGCTCTTTTAGAGGAGGAGTCACTTTTGGCCCTTCGAAGTATGTGGGGACGAAGCTGTAGTCAATCTGAAGACAGAAAAAAAAGTGATCAGTAATATGTGAGGCATCGTGGCAGGGCTGCCTACCTCAAAGTTCCCATTTCAGGTAGATTCAGAGTCATTTTCAGGTAGTTTGGCCCAAAATCAGGTAGTACAAAGATAAAGAAGAAAAAAATTAAAGATGATCATTGCCCCATCCAACACGCTAGCTTTCCATGATATTGGGTAATTATATTTTGAAAACTTGTTTGTGCATGCACATGTGTGTGTGTGTCTGTGTGTACATGTTGCCATGCTCTCGCATGTGCTTATACAGTGGAACTCGGATTCAACGAGGTCGCCTGGCCTGGCCTAAAACCTCGTTGAATCTGAGTGTTCGTTATAGCAAACATGAGGTTTTGTGTAGATAATAAAAGGCACAGAGCAAGTAATGTATAAAGAGAAGTCACAAGTAGTGCCTGAAATGCCTGCATATTATGAGCTGTGTAAAAAATAGACCGATTCGTTCAAATGCACACGCCTGTGTCATCTCGATTGTTTACCAAAAAGTAGTGTTGCTGTGTGTGTAGAGCCTAGCATACCCCCGGACCGCTGGTGCCCCGCCCCCCCCCCTCCCCGACACGCACACACAGCCACGTGTGTGCAGGACGCCCATCCGACCCTGACACACGCCAGAGAATGCAAGTGCGTGCACCCACAACACATGTGTTGGCATTTTAAAAGGCGGCTGATTGGTCGCATGCAATCGGATAAGTGAAAAATGGTTCATGATGCAGGTGCAATGGATGGTTTCCGGGAATGGATAAAGTTCATTCAGGGAGAAAAATGAGCTAAGCCGCGTCTGCGGAGGATGTTCACCCTGGAAGCGACCTTGTTGAATCCGAGCCCGCTGATTTAATTGCTTGTTGAATCCGGGTTATTCTTATAGATTTTAAAGAAGAAAAAAAACGGGGAATCTATCTCATCTCGTTGAATCCGAGTTCTCGTTGAATCCGAGCTCGTTGAATCCGAGTTCCACTGTATATGTGTGCGGGGAAGGAAGGGGGCGTTTGGGTGTGCACAGGTTACGATGAACAGTGTGTCTGAAATGAGGCGAGGCGTTTAAAAAAACCCATTTTATGGACTATCGTTCAAAGCACCCACCTATCATTCAGTATTGAATCTGTAATTGAGTGCAGGGAGATTGCCAAACTGACTTCAAAACCCCTAGCCCATACCAATAGAAACTATATCGAAACATATTTCCCGACACTAGAATAGGACTCTGATGAGTCCTTCGTGACTTAAGTATGACAAACAATTAATTTTAACTAGCTTTACCCTAAAAATACAAAATGAATCCTGATCTGGGGCTGAGGAGAGGCAAGAAGAACATCAACTGCCAAAACCATGTTTGGTTTCAGAAATCACGGATTTTAAAAAGCATGCAGGACAAAACTTATTTATAAAACCTGTATAGTTAGGCTCACGGCAGAGCAAAAAATGAAAATAAAAGAGAGCGTGTACCGAGAGCTGGAGCTGGAAGGACTGTGAGAGTGTGGGATGTAGTGATGCCAAAACCGTGGCAATCAGTGAATCACTGCATCATGGACTAAGTGCTGATTTTTTTTCAAAATGCTAAATCACAGTACCAGCAACAAACCCTATCCCCTCTAGCCTCTAGCCAATTCCACTAGACCATCAATTACCCTGCATTGTGGATTGTTACAGTTATACACATAGCAAATCACTCAGCGCACGCTGTGATTGATGAACCAGAGACCCACAGCCAAACAATGCCAACCAATCAGAGGCCATCTTCCACACCAACACATGCCTAGTTGATTCACGCAAAATATACGTCTTAGTATGTATTGGGGTTGAATAAAATTGGACTGGCGGCCATACACGTGTGACTGTGTGAACGTCTGTCTGAAGGGATATGGTGGGGTGGGGCTAAGCATTCCCAGCATGGAATGTCACTAGGGCTGCAGACGCATCACAAGTTAATTTTTTGTTCTCCACTACTGAACAAATAACAGTTGGAGGTGATGGATTGGACATACATGTACTCTCAAGAATCTAAGCAGCTGCATAACAGAGAAAGTGTTGGGCTGGAATCCACAGGGTAAGAGATCATGGGAAAGGCCAAGTGGAACCAGGAGAAGAGGGACAGAGAAGGACATAATGTACAGAAAAGTGGGAAGACTGAAAATGTCAAAACGCTAGCTCAAGACAAACGCTTGTACGAATGACCACTTCCCAGCTTGCATTTGTGAGGCATCATAGTGAAAGCAGGCGCTCGGCAAAATTATGATATTGAAGAAAATGACATTTTCCTGCTAGTTTGGCAATTTTTATCAAATTTTGGCTCAACACCTTTTAAAACATTTCAAAAACACATATCTGTGTGGATGTTACAGGAAAAATGTTGATTAAAGGCTCCCAAAATGTAAATTTTCAGTTTCAAAGGACTCTCAAACTTTGGAGATCACCAAACTTTGGTGGCCATTTTCTCGTTCATTTGACCACAAGGTGGCCCCTACCCTCTTTGATCGCAAATATTCCAACTCTTATTTAAGATAAATGGGTAAAAAATAAATAAATCGAAAGAAAGATAAATAAATACACTTTACAATGATATCAATAACTCCATCTGCCCTAAAATTGACGAGTACCTGATTCCACCACATCGTGAAACATTTCCTACATTATAATAACACTATCCAACACGTAGACCTGTCTGAGACAACCACTCTTCTCTTTGACAATGGGTGGCCATCTAGGAGAACTTTGATTGTACTCACCTTGATGGCAGCCTGGTACAGCTCCTCCGACTCCGCTCGCAACTCTGCCAAGGCCTCTTCCTGAGCGGCACGAAGGCGGGCACATAGCTGATATTCCTCATGCCAGTAACGGGTCTGCTGACGGGCCCATGACTTGTGCAGCAAAGCTCGATGTTCACTCTCATCGAATGAGAGCACAGCAGAACCTCGACGTCTTTCTCTGAAGAAAAAAAACCAAACAAACAAAAAAACCCCCCATTTTAGGCATCATTATCCTTCGATGGAGGATTATGGAAGTTTATCGTGTGTTGACAATGAAATAAGAAAGGTAAAGTTTTGTGGTGGAAACAAAAATGATGGAAGTTTCAAAAGTGGAAATAAAAATGAGATGAAGCATTATAGCTGTAAGTAGAATAAAAACAAAAATGATGGAAGTTTCAAAAGTGGAAATAAAAATGAGATGAAGCTTTATAGCTGTAAGTAGAATAAAAACAAAAATGATAAAGTTTTGTAAGAAGAAATAAAACTGCCAAAAATTGAACTTCATGGGCAAACTGCAAACAATTGCAAGTCTATAACCCTTAATATCATTATCACAATGAACTGTTGGCTTGTTTGCCAAGGTCAGCTGTGGACGAAGTACTTATCCCATTTCAAGTTGTTAGCTCACTGCCGATCCATGCCAAATATGCTGTGGTTAAGCTGTTTCAACTGCCTACATTTACACCAACCATCGCAGTTTTCAAGTTCACAATCTTTTTTAGTGTATCATTACTAAAGCTATAATCTCGGCTGGCTTTATGTCAGTTAGCTGATTCACAGAGAGTGATTTTTAAAGATACACAGGGGATAACAATGAGAAATACAGCATCTAGCCAGTGAGCCAAACAAACTTTAAAAATAAGCACAGCCTCGATGAAATTAGCTCTTATAATTCAAAGTGCAGCAGCCTTGACGACGCTAGTCTTTTACTCACTTGGTATCAAAAACGCTTTTCTTCACGCCTTCAATCTCCGCTACAGGCTTCAAGATTCTCCCAAATCTGGTCAGACGTTTGATTTCTTTCTCAATTCTCTTGATCTTTTTGGCCTCTCTTGCAGCGATGACCCCTGGGTCTACCTTCTTTTTCTTTTTCATTGGCTCAGCCCTGTGGGGAAAGAAGAAATTTCGAAATTTAAGACTCACCCAATCAAAATAAAAGAAATAACATTTGTATAGAGTAAATTTCCGCTCAACAGCAAGCTCTATGTGTTACTAGTAGTAGTATAGGGTTTTACGGCGCTCGCAACTGCTTAAGGTCATATGAGCGCGTTAAAACAACTTATACTATATTACCTCAGCAGACCTGATAGCATTCTGAAACAATCTGAACTTCCCGGGCAGCATAGAGTGAAACAAAAACTAAGGAAAAAAATTAACACTTGAACAATCAAACTTTTGAATTGCCGTCTATATAAATTGTGTATGTTTGTTTTAGTAGAGATTTTACAGCGCTCGCAACGGCATAAGGTCATATGAGCGCCAGAAGATTAGAGGTGTTACAAGGGAGTAACAAACATAAAAAAGAAGGAGGGGAGATAAGGACGATAGATGTTTGATAGGAAAGAAGAAGCCGAAAACCATACCAGAGCACCTGCCAACCACCCACATATATATTTGTGCAGTCTTGACAATTTCAAAAAGGGAAAACAAAACATCAAGAGATGGGCATTCAAAAACATAATCATCACTCAAATGTACGAAACTTAATCTCAGCTCAACATGCAATTTTGGGGTTCTTTAAAAGTCCTGCTTTTTATTTAACTCCATTCCCATCAGACCGTGGGCTGCCTCAGACCTGTCAGGCAGAGTTGAGCATGTAAATGAGAGGCCTCACAAAAGACTCCAGCCTTGATGCATCGGGCTGATAGTTAGTGACACCACTGAGGTGGCTGAATACAGTGGAACTCGGATTCAACGAAATGAGATACATTCCCCGTTTTTTTCTTCTTTAAAATCAATAAAAATAACCCGGATTCAACGAGAACTTAAATCAGCGAGCTCGGATTCAACGAGGTCGCTTCCAGGGTGAATAGCCCCCGCAGATGTGGCTTCACTCATTTTTCTCCCAGAAAAAACTTTATTCCAGGAAACCATCCATTGCACCTGCATCGTGAACCATAGCCATTATTCAATTAGCCGATGGCATGCGACCATAGATGTACACTATAGGCACTAGATACCGTACGCCCCTCTCTCGCCTTGCTGCGCGACGGCCAGATTTGACAGCGGCGTCCGCCATGTTTCAGTGGGCGAGCTGTGTGAAGGAATTCAAGCTAAAGCAATGGGCTAGCCTGCATGTTTTCTCTCTCCCTCATACGTGATAGGCAAGGCTTGGTCCTTGTTATTACTTTTTTTTTTACATGGGCGCTGTGGCGTACTATCTACTTTACTAAATAGCAATAATACAACGTTCTTTCTACATCTAGATCTACAAACAAATGTATTATTAAAAAGATAGAGATAGAGATATAGGCTTTAAAAACAGAACCCCCCCCAAAAAACCCCCCAAAAAACCCTTTATTTCTTCACCAGCATTTTATCTACTAAAGCTCCGTCTATTGCTGTTTTAAGTAAGTCAAATTTTTATCCCCCCTTCGGCAACTGATCATTATTACAATGATACGATAGTCTTGACGTAGATCTACGTAATGAAATGTGCACTGGTCTGTGGAATTAAAAGTTGCCATATGCTAGGCTCTGCACAGCAACACAACTTTTCGGTAAACAATCGAGATGACACAGGCGTGTGCATTTGAACGAATCAGTCTTTTTTTCCCCACTACTTGTGGCTTCTCTTTATACATTACTTGCTCAGTACCTGTAATTATCAACACAAAACCTCGTGTTTGCTATAACGAACACTCAGATTCAATGAGATTTTAGGTCAGGCCCGGCGACCTCGTTGAATCCGAGTTCCACGGTACAAGCAATGCCTTTCCTTACTTAAAAGTTTCTCCAGGAGACTTCAAAATTTAATTCCAAACTTTTATAAAAACTTGAAAAAAAAAAAAAGAATGATTGAGGAGGTGGTGAAGAAAGACATATAGGCCTAAAATTCAGTAGAGAACAAAATAAATTCTACATAAGGCTCACCATAATTGTTGAGATGCTTTGAATAGCAAAGGAGTCTGTTGAGTGTGCAAATAAGAGCACACTTTCAGAGCTACTGGGGTCTCCTTCCTGTGGATAAAGAGAGAAAATAGAAAAGTGAGGGGGTGAATTGGCCCCATTGTCTTCTTTTTCTTCTTTGGGTTCCCCTGCTAGATCTCAGAGGTAGTTGACTGCTGATTCTTCAAATTGCAGGACAACAGACTTTTATGTAAGTGACCATTTTTTCTACATAGTATGGGCCTTTGCCTTCAGACAGCCACATTCTGATTTCAAGGGTGCTCTATATGTGTTTTTATACTGACTAGAGTGTGTTCAGTTTTGGTAGAATTACACTTTTATCGATTTTAGGAACATCAAGGGATCTTTCATCATGTGCGCAATTAGCCCGGGACTCTGAGGTTTTTTCACCCGTATCCCAGAAGGCTAGGTGTTTGATCTTACCTACCCTCAGATCAGGGGTGGGGCCGTAACTGTAAGACAGCAGTAAGAAAGAGCCAAGAGTAAAGAAGAGAGGTTTTTTACTTCTGTACCCGTCTCAAGCTGAGTAAATTCTTCTATTCAAAGCACTTTTCTTGTTCATTTTTATCTGCTTTACACAAATTTTGACTTTACATCCATTGCAAATTATATTACTTTATGAGATTTTGGATATTTTTATACGAACTATATAAAAATGTGACCAATTATAATGCCATTTTTGTGTGTTCTGCAACAACAATTTTATTTTTATGGCAGTAAGCCCTCAAAACAGTGCACTCTGTGCAGGTCTAAAAGTAAAAATTTACAGAAGAGAGGAGTTCATAGGCCTTGGGTTGGGGGGAGAAAGTGGAGGAGAAAGATGACAGAATATGACTGGAGACCAGGAAAGGAGAACATTAACCCTGGAAGCGCGCAGGCCCTATAGCTATATAAAGGGCGTGAGCCGGGCTACCCGGGAAGCGCGCACGCCCTATATCTGTCCCTGTGGTTTTATGCACCCCGCATAATTTAGCAAAGTTTGATCACTTTTTGCATAATTTAGCAGTTTGATCACTTTTTGCATAATTTCTTATTATTTTCCTTTATCATTCTTTGTTAAAATTAACAGAATCGCATAATTTCACATTTTTGGGCTCAGTTTGCATAATTTCAGAATTTTTCTTGCATAAAGCGACGGGGACAGCTATATATAGGGCTGACCTACTTCGACTGGGAAGCGCGCAGGGCATAGTAGACGCTGACCTTTTACAATGGAAAATTCCAGTGTTCCTATATGGAAAATGACGTAGTCAATTACAGGCCAAAGTTATAAATAGTGACCAATGACTTTGCAAGTTATCTTGACCTCGTAGAGCGTCTCTTGGCCGAGATATCGATCAATAAAGTGACGCGGTCCCGCTGAGTGACTACACGCTAGATCTATATGTTATCACTTGTTTCGCCGTGCTGATGTACTAATTGTTGAGTCTATCGCGTTCTGGGCTTTGTTTGTATTCATTTGATCGCTGATCATTTTTGAATGGCTCATTCTATCAGCTTAAAGAAAATATATGGTTTTATGCTTTTTATCATCTGTTGAGCCGTAAATGGTCGTTCAGTAGCAGGTATATTTCGGGTATCTCAGCTGATTCTCCCCTGCCAAACCCCCATGTTTACAACTGATCGGCCATGGCGGCAGGGCATTTTTGGTGGGTTACTTCCAGTGAAACGCTGAGCGCTTCTAGATCTAGATTTTAGTCCTGGGGACAGGGTTAAAAGTAGAGGAAGAGCATATTTTCTTCGCTGTAACTGTTAGGGCTAGGCAGTCAGGTTTTGGACTCAAAAGCCCAAAAAGCCCTTTTTCAATGAGAGGCACGCATTGAACTTTTAGATCATGAGAGCCCCAATTCTCTTAGTGATTAAAAGTCAGGCATGTCTGATTCAGAAATCAGTCAGTAGTCTAGATCTAGATCTAGATCTAGATATCTAGAATCTAGTATAATCTAGATCTAGTGAGTAGTCAGCAAACAGCTCAAACTCAAAACGAAAACTCTCAGTCAGTCACAAAGTCAAAATGTCTCTGGTCTCTCGCACCACAGGCAAATCTAGATTTAGATTTAGGTGCCAGCCAACTTCGAGAACAAATATTAGTTTGAGCAGTGGTAGTGCACAAACAAATGTGGCAACAAAGTTTAACCTTTCAATTTGATAAGTTCATGCCGAGGCTATTAAACTTACAGAAGGTTGCGGAGGCTCAACAGGGTCGACGCCATGTTTTTGGTAAAGGCAAACAGAGTTATCTGTACTTGGCACTTGTTCAGTTACGATTTCATTTCGCAAAAGAAAGTATGAATGAAAATAATAACCAATCTCTCTCTCTCTCTCTCTCTCTCTCTCTCTCTCTCTCTCTCTCTCTCTCTCCCTCCCTCTCTCGGTCACTCAGATACAAGCATCTACACACTCTATTATTCTTCTCCAATTTGACAGATTTTGATGACCGCAGAGGAATAATAATAATAATATTATGCAGCCCCCCCAAAAAACCCCCCCCAACAACAACCAAAACAACAACAACAGCAAAAAAAACTCCAAACAAACAAACAAACAAACAAAAACCCCAACAAAACAACAACAACAACAATTAACAACAAACAACAAAAATATAACAACAAAACAAACAATCCAACAATAACAAAAAACACAAAAAGCTCACTAGATCTAGATCTAGTTTGAGATAGCATTTCATGAGTTAAATTTTCTGTTGGGCACAGCAATTGTTAGGCTACCTTATTGGAGTGGGTATTTCACAGGTAAGGAACAAACTCATCAATAAAGTGACCAATTATTATTATTAACTGGAAATCAAAGTAATGGACCACACAGGGAAGGAGTAGGGATGATCATATCCAAAACAGCTGAAAAGACATTCAGGGGCTGGGAAGCGCACGCCCAAGGATCATCATAGCCTCATTTGGAATTATAAGAATTAAAGAACCCAAGGACAGAGATGGTAGGAAGAAGGTCATAAACGTGATTATCGTACAAGTGTATACCCAAACCAATGTTTCAGAAGAGGAGAATAAAGATGACTTCTACAACCGCCTGCAGAGTGTGATCGACAAACTTCCAGGTAATGACATCAATATTGTCATGGGAGACCTAAATGCAAAGGTAGGTTCGGACAATAGTCACTGAGAGGAAATCATGGGCAGACATGGATTAGGAGAGGCAAATGACAACGGAGAAAGATTCCAGAACTTCTATGCGTTCAACAACTTGGTTATTGGAGGAACAATCTTTTCACATAAAAAATTCATATGGCCACTTAGGTCTCCCCAGATGGAAAAACGGAAAACCAGATTGACCATTTTTGCATCTCCCGAAAGTTTAGACGCTCACTGGAGGACGTCCGATTCTTACGAGGAGCAGACGTCGCATCAGACCACCATTTGATCCTTGAAAAGAGAGATAGAAACTGTATTTCTGTCTGTCTGCCTGTCTCTGCCTGTCTCACAGTGTTATTAACATTCTCTCTCATTGTCACTCTCTGTGCCTGTCAATCTCTCTCTCTCTCTCTCTCTCTCTCTCTCTCTCTCTCTCTCTCCCCCCCCCCTTGGGAGCGGTTAGGGCGAGAGTGTTAGGGTTTAGGCTTGGGTTAGGGGTTGGGTTAGGGTTAGGGTCAGGGTCAGGGTCAGGGTTAGGGTTAGGGTTAGGGTTAGGGTTAGGGTTAGGGTTAGGGTTAGGTCTCTTCTTCATTGTGTTTGTTAGGGTGATTGCTCTTTACCCGGAAGTGCTTCCAATATCCCGCCCTTAAGACATGCATGTGAAAGAAATAGTCTTTTTGTTATAGGAATAGTGTAACGCTCTCCAAATTCATGGATGTTTAAATAAGTAATTTTAGAGATTAAATTCCGGTTCAAATTTGGTGCTGAGGAAAAGAACAGTTCCTGGGGTGAGAAAGCCAATCAAGATACAGGCGACAATAACCACAAGCCTGATTGCTCTTCTTCTTTCTTCTTCTCGATCGCATCACACTTGAAGTCCGGTATCTGTCATAAATTGGGCCGTCCTGCTCAGTTCATCTGTCGGCTCGTATAGCTTCTCTTGTAGCGTCAGTGGGGTTGGCTACGTTTCCTGTCTCAGGGCCCTGTGTGTCTTGCAGTGCAGAAGGATGTGTTCAACAGTTTGGTCCGCCTCTCCACACTGGCATTTTGGTGATTGTACTAGTTTAAAACATTTGTACATATGTTGTCTCAGTCTTGTGTGTTGTGTCCTTAGTCTGAGGATAATCACTTGTTCCTGGCAGGACAGCTCATGGTAGCTATCTGGTGTCTGATGTGCTTTAAATAGTGCATTTATAATAGTTTTTATTTCTGTGTAGTTAACGCTGTTGTCTGGCTGCTCTTTCTGTGCTCCTGGTTTGGCCATACTGTCTGCCTGCTCATTTCCCAAGACACCACAGTGGGATGGAATCCACTGCAGCATGATCCTCAGACATGGGATGTCCTCAATTACTTTTCGTAGCCTCGGTAGTTTGCCGGAAGTGATTGCCTGCAGTACTGACATGGTATCTGTTAGGAATACTACTTGGCTTTGGGGGTCTACCACATTCTTGATGATGTTTGCTTGCAGAAGACGGCGATGTTGATGATGTTGCTTCCGATGCCGAAGACAGACACGATTCGACTCAAACTGACGAGGAGCAACATTTCTGCCACCAGGAGGGACCAGGGAGGGAAAGTTGATCCCTGACTTTTCTGCATGCCGGAATCTGCGTCTGTTGTGTTGTTGGTGACGCTCAAGTCTGCAAACGATTGAATTATAGCATCGTTTCCGTCATAGAATAAGGAAATAAGTCATGGAATAAAATAGAAACAGGAATCACTTTAAAAGGTTAACGAAACAATCTTAAACAAAACGCCGAGAGAAAGGTTGAATGAACAAGGATCACGGGAAAAAAAGAAAAACCAGAAACTAGGAACGGTTTTAGATTAACAAAACAAACTTAAAACACCATGCGAAGAGAAAGGTTTGTTGTTGCTGAGGCTCAAGTGTGCAGACGTTTGAATAGAATTGTAGTATAATAAGGCATAGAATACGTTAAGTAAGTCATAGAAAAAACACCAACAAAACAAACAAACCAGGAACAAGGAACGTCTTTAACAAATTAACGAAGCACGCGAAGAGAAAGGTTTGCGCTAGGGTCTCCTGTTGTGGTGCTGGATTCTGTAGACGTTTGAGTTAAAGCATCGTATGAGTCATAGAATACGTAAAACATGAAAAAGAGACCAGAAAAAAATGATATAAAAATGTTGTTTTTTAAATATAAAAAAGGTCTCTTATGGTGACACTGAAGTTTGCAGACGATTGAAAGACTGAAGTCTGTATTTATTTGAATGACATCGTAGTACATGCATAAGGCATAGTATGATATATTAAGTAGGTCATGGAAAAACAAACAACAGTGTCAAACCAGAGACACTAAAATATACTAATTTTAGTTATTAAATACTCTCTGGTCAAACAAACAAACAAAAAAACAAGGAACATTTAAAAAGATAACCGAAACAAACTTAAACACACGAAGATTGTGCTGAATTCTGAAGACGTTTGAATTATAGCATCGACATAAAATAAGTGAGTCATAGAAAAAACAACAAAACAACTGATATTAAGAAACGTTTTAAAAAAGTCAACGAAACAAACTTTACTCTATCCATACGCCCTGGGATCATTTTGTACGGGTGGCGTTGGAGGCCTAGTGGTTAGGTTACCGGACCCGTAATCGTAAGATTGCGGGTTTTCGAGCTTCACCTCGGTCCGACGTTGTGCCCTCGGGAAAGACATTTTACTACACGAAAATCCCCTTTGGCTCGGTCCTTTCGGAGATGGACGTTAACTCGGAGGTCCCGCCTCTTAAATACCTAATAGTGTTGATAGGGGCGTTAAACCTATACCATATTTTTTTAAGCGTACGGATCGGATTAACGAGTACATTTCTTCTTTGGGAAGTGGTGGCACAGAGTTCCCCACATCGTGTGGATACGATAGTAAAACACGGCGTACGAATAGGTTTAAACAGAAAACGAAGGGAAAGGTTTGCGCCAGGGTCTGTTGTTTTCTTGTTTTATGGCTAAAGTTCTCGCCTTGCAGATAAAAGACATGAGTTTGTTTCACCAGCGCGGAAGATATTAAATTAAAGGCTATTTTAACAACTATCTTCGCCTTTCTGCAAGGACCCTGTAATTCACATGACATGAAATAACCGGAGGGGGGGGGGGGGGGGGGGGGGGGGGGGCACACCGGTCGAATAATATATCATGTAACCTCCCTGTTCTCGAGTTGGCCCTTCACAATTCACCATGAAGCGATCTGTGCAGAATCTGCTACAATAAAACAAGCTTTATGGTATAGGCTGTTGAGTTGAGCGTTTAGATAACAGCTGCAGGTAGTGACAAAACGTATATTTGCATTTTAAAGGATCTGAGTTAGACAATGATTGTTTATGTGTGTGTGTTGAATTGAACGACCCACTTCGTCTAAATATAAATGGGCTGCGAATTTTTTTTACGCCCGAGTTGACATAATTTAGATCATTTACGAGGTGGACTGTTTCGACCTTTCGGGGTACAACATTCTACGAAAAGACAATTGATTCCCACCAGTGTCTGAGGCGTAGAGGTTAGGCGCACACCGGAGACCCGAGTTCGATTCTCGAGCGGGAAATCATTTATATCGCGAATCTCGATCTTCCTGCTGGGGTGTTGTCATCATCATCATCCAGTGCCAGATCTGCGACAGACATCGGCGATCATGGTTTTCCATTCATTCCTTTGCTCGGATGCTCTCAAATTTGTTTAGGTTCCCTAAGTATGTTGATCTGGGCCTACCCCTGCCTGGCTTGCCCTTAATTTTGCCAGTGAGAGCTAGATGTTCAAGACCCTTATGTCTATTCAGGTGTCCCAAAACGGCATTTGTCGTTTCCTGATTGTTTTTAACATTGAGCGTCCCACGTGGGCTTCATTAGGCACTACCTCATTTGATTTCTTTTCCTTCCACGATACTCTTAGCAGTCTCCTAAGAAAGCACATTTCTGTTGCTTCTATTTTATTTTCACCGTCTTTAGTGATTGTCCAGCATTCACAGCCATATAGAAGGGTTGACCTAGCATAGCATTTCAGGACTGTCATTTTGGTGTTCATTGAGATGTTTCTATTTTTCAGGATTGGGCTCATTTTTTTAAAAACTAGCCTTAGCCATTGTAGTGTTGTATCCCACTTAAATTAGCCCGGGTTGACCCTGATCGGCGGGGTAGTACGAGTAAGCGCGCCTCCTAAATGAATGTCCATGAGTCTGTGTATTCCAGGGTCTTAGTATCAGTAAGGTTTTACGGCGCTCGCAACTGCATATAAGGTCATAATATGTCAACAGAGAAGTCCAAACGGGGAATTAGGCTTACTCTTTTCAACTTTCTGTCCTATTCAGCACAAAGTCGGCTTCGACTACCAAGGCACCCCGGAAATAGTAATTCACAAAAAAGTGACATACAAACAAAAGAAGTAGGGGAAAAATGACGATAATAAGGATGAGGAAAGAAAAAGCAGCTGTTCTCCCTATGTTGTTCGGGTACAGTATGAGCACGACATTGATAAATCTGCCCATTCACAATTCTACTGTGCATACGAACATGTTAATATCCCCCCCCCCCTTTGGGAATGGCCTGAAGACAACTTCAGCCAGTAGCACTGCCCTTTTTTTTTGGGGGGGGGGGGGTTCTCCCAGCGTGTGCTGGGGTAATGATGATTGAAAAAACGTATAGAGCATGCTGAAGAGTGTGGAATATACTCTATATAAGTGCACTAGATCTGTTGTTTAAAAAAAATAAATTATTATTATTATTACTATTATTATTATTATTATTATTATTATTATTATTATTATTATTATTATTATTATTATTATTATTATTATTATTATTATTATTATTATTACATGTATTATTATTATTATTATTTTTATTATTATCATATTATTATTATTAGTTATAGTAGTAGTAGTAGTAATAGTAGTAGTAGTAGTAGTAGTAGTAGTAGTAGTAGTAGTAGTAGTAGTAGTAGTAGTAGTAGTAGTAGTAGTAGTAGTAGTAGTATATTATTATTATTATTATTATTATTATTATTATTATTATTATTATTATTACTATTATTATTATTATTATTATGAAGATGTATAAGGAAAGTTAAGATGAAAAAGACTTAAAACAGGAAAGAAACATAACAAACCAAAAAATTAAAACACAAAAAAAGAAGGAAAAATAAAAGAGAAAAAGCAATAGAAATAGTATGTAATGTACTTATATTCTTCAAGTATGAAATAACAAATCAAAGTGAGGAAGAGACAAAGTGAAGCTGAAGTGAAAATAAACTTTCTTTCTAAAAGTAAAGAGGTTCGGTTTCTTTTCCTTTTCTTTTCTTTGTTTTATATTTTTATTCCCTAGCAGTGGTTTTGTTTTTGTTTT
Organism: Aplysia californica; assembly: GCF_000002075.1. Taxonomy (NCBI): domain Eukaryota; kingdom Metazoa; phylum Mollusca; class Gastropoda; order Aplysiida; family Aplysiidae; genus Aplysia; species Aplysia californica. Next base: position 642,213 of record NW_004797414.1, read on the forward strand.
TTAAAAAAAGCCAAAAATCGCTGCCGCGGCCGCGACAAACGCAGATGCTTGCTTAATATTATTAATGTCACATTGCACGCAGTATCCCAGCGACACAGATTGATTGACAATATATTTTTGACTGGGGTCATTTTTTCGATTATTATTTTTATTATTATTATAATCATTATTATTATTATTATTATTATTATTATTATTATTATTATTATTATTATTATTATTATTATTATTATTATTATTATTATTATTATTATTATTATTATTATTATTGTTATTATTATTAGATCTATTGTTGTTGCTGTTGTTTTTGTTGTTGTTATTATTTAAAAAAAATTTCGTTTGCATTTTTATTTTTAAAGATTTTTGCGGAGAAAAGGCTGGGGGTTTTGGGGCAACAACAACAACAACAATAATAATAATAACAATAATAAATAAAATAATAATAATAACAATAATCACTTCCTGGATATAAGACAAGGAAGAAGAACAATCAAGAAGTTTGTTTTAAAATAAATTTTTAAAATTTGCCTCTGACTTTTCACGTTTTCAGGTGGACAAGTTTGAAAAGCAAGACCTGAAAATTTCCATTTTGTTTTGTTTTTGTGAAATAAGTGCTTTTCGAAACCGGGTAGATGGTACTTTTGCCATGCGAAATGAGTGTGCAATGCAACTTCGTAACCGCTCCTTATAAAAACCGATATTATTATTATTTTGGTAAATAAACTGTCGACTTGACAATGTCATCTGTGAAGTCTTTTTCATTTTTTGTTATTGTAAGCTTGCTTGTGGTTGACGAGTCCAGTGTGAGAGGCATACACTTGAGAACATTACTGGTTCATCGAAGGTGCTTGCTGTTGGTGCAGACACCCTTTCCACACAAAATAATTGTAAGATCACGCAGCCTCAGATACGTACCATCTATGTCGAGGTTTTTAAAAAAATAAGCCCATGATGATCTGAGAGCGCCAACCAGTTCTACTTTTCATGCAATGCTCAGAGTTTGGTTTTAATGAGAGTTTTACGGAACTTGCAACACAATTAGATCATACAGGTGCCGAAGATGTGAGGTGTTATAAAAGTGTAACAAACGACCAAAAAGAAGAATTGGGCTAAGAATAATAAGGAGCTAACCGCACTAGGGCACCCGCCAACCACCTCCGCGTTCATTATCGTTTGGAGAGATATTACAGAACTTCATGACTTGTTCCTTGATGTAGATTTTGTATGCCATGCGTCTCTTTTTGGCCGACAGCGAGTTCTGTGGCCCTCTGTGAGTACGCAGTAAAAAGATCTGGAAGGGCATATTTCGGGCGTCCATGCAGATGAAATGGCTTGTCCTTCAGAACTCTATGGAAAAGACAAAATAGACTAAATTGTATTGACCAGAAACGACGGCAGTACATTTTAAAGGAAATGGTTTATCTGCCCCCCCCCCCCTCCCCATTCTTAAAAAGACTTACACGAATATTTTGGGCATGACGCCATAGCAACCCACTTGTCTCCCCCTCCCCTTTCGAATGTAGACCCTAGAATGTGAGAAGTATGTGAAGTAAGTTTCAAATGGATGGTTCAAGATTACTTTTTTCTCCATGAAGACAATTTTGCTTGGGAACACATCATTCCTGCAGAAATGCAGTGATACTTGAAAGAAGAATAGATTGGGGATCGAACACAAATCTCCTACTTACACCACCAATATGGCACAGAGCCAATGCCTTAAACTCAAGTTTAGTTTAAAACTGTCTCAATGTGAGAAGCGAACACAACCCCCTCCCCTTCTTTCCATTCTCAGAATAAGCTAAACGTGTCTTTTGGGCATTGCGTCATAGTAACCCACTTGTCTTCCCTTCCCCCTCTCCCCCCCCCAAGAGTGGAGACTCTGAATGTGAGAAGTAGGTCAAGTAAGTTCCAAATGGAGGGTTCAAGAATACTTTTTCTGTAGAAAGACGATGATGCTTGTGAACACATCATTCCTGCAGAAAAGCAGTGATACACCACAGAAGGACAAACTGTCTCAATGCGGGAACTGAACACAAGTCCTTTACACTACTAGCATGTCAAATTCCAAATGGAGGGTTCAAGTGTACTTTTTCTGCAGACAGACATTGGTGATGGGGAGATACACCACTCCTGCAGAAAGAAAGAAGAATATACTGTCCCAATGCGGGAATCGAACTCAAGTCCTTTACACCTCCTGCGAAACAAAGAGTCCAAGCCTTCTATTTAGGACGTAGGAAAACAGTTCTTTTCACTTTTTGGAAGGCAAATCCCCCCCCCCCCCACAGCTTCTGTTTGCTTTATGGGTGACTCTCAATACACAGTGAGTATACTTTGTGCAATTCACAATGAAAGATGGAAAGCTCAGATATTGTGTAATATTGGCGTCGGTGGCCTAGTGGTTAGGCTCGTAGACTCGTTACCGTAAGGTTATAGGTTCGAATTCCGTCATGGGCCCGACGTTGTGTCCTTGGGAAAGGCATTTTACAAAAATTATTTTCCTCACTTCACCTGCATGGGAAGGGGCACCCAGCTATAGACAGATCTTGTCAGTTTGTTTAGTGTTTGAACGCTTAATCTGCTTCTCGCACTGTATGCTTCCCGGGAAGCTGACAATGTTTCTGAATGTTCGATGGTCTGCCGGGGTATTAATATAGTGTAAAGCGCATAAAGCTTGTTGTCAAGCGGGGATATGCGCTATGCAAATGCTATTATTATTATCACATGTATAGAGAGACAAACAACTAAGTTAATGTACAATAATATAGGGAATAATAGATAGTTAAGATTGTGCAATATGCATAAAACGACAAACAGCACAGAATGTAAAATAGAAGATTAACACCTAAGCTGAACTTCTTCATTGTTGAGACATATCCACCTATGTCTGTACGGAAAAGAACATGATGAAGCAAGATATTCAGACAAGGAAATCACACATTTTCACATATTTAGGAATAAGTAACTGCGCTATATCCTGTTATATCTCTTAAAGCTTTCTCTTTGCTTTGTTTGAGTAAAGAGAGCACATCGATACAATAATCATCATTTGGTGCTGGGAAAAGTAAGACAGACAAACAGACAAACAAAAACAACACAGGGAAAGTGAAGAAATAGAAAATGGCAGTGGTGCTCTCCAACCACCCTCAAAGCTTTGTTAATTATTGGTCATTAGAAAACACACACACACACACACACACACACACACACACACACACACACACACACGCACGCACACACACACACACATACACACACACACACACACACACAAAACAACAAAAAACACACAAACAAAACAACAACAAAAAAC